>NW_024080998.1:194111-279793 GCF_003009895.1 Hyaena hyaena
CAGGCAGAGAAGGACAAATACCATATGTTTGCACATATAGGAGGATTAGGAGGAACTTAATGGAGGACCATGGGGGAGAAGAAGGGGGGAAATAGTTGGGGGAGAGGGAAAGAGGCAAACTATGAGACTCTTGAATGCTGAAAACAAACTGAGGACTGATGGGTGTGGGGGGAGGGGAGGGTGATGGGCATGAAGGAGGGCACTTGTTGGGATGAGCACTGGGTGTTATATGGAAACCAACTTGACAATAAACTATTTGGAAAAATAAATAAATAAAATAAAATTATGGTTCCTAATTGATAAAAAAATAAAATAAAACAAAATAAAAAATAAACATCTGAATATTAAGCAAAAAAACCCAAAAAACAAAAAAGAACTTGGCAGAACTATCCTTTAAAAAAATGTGGCACACCCAAATATATAAATCAAATCATCACAAAACATAAAGAAGTTCATTGATAATAATACCATAATAGTAAGGGACTCCAACACTCCACTTAAAACAATGGACAGATCATCTAAACAGAAAATCAACAAGGAAACAATGGCTTTGAATGACACACTGGACCAGATGGACTTAACAGATATATTCAGAACATTTCATCCTAAAGCAGCGGAATACACATTCTCCTTGAGTGCGCATGGAACATTCTCCAGAATAGATCACACTGGGACGCAAATTAGCCCTCAACAAGTACAAAATGACTGAGATCATATCGTGCATATTTTCACTCCACAACACTATGAAACTCGAAATCAACCACAAGCAAAAATGTGGAAAGATAACAAATATTTGGAGACTAAAGAACATCCTACTAAAGAATGAATTGGCTAACCAAGAAGTTAAGGAGGAAATTAAAAAGTATATGGAAGCCAATGAAAATGATAACACCACAGCCCAAAACCTCTGGGACGCAGCAAAGATGGTACAAACCATCTTTGGAACAAAGACAACCCCTTTAACAAATGGTGCTGGGAAAACTGGACAGCAACATGCAGAAAAAATGAACCTGGACAACTTTCTTACATCATACACAAAAATACACTCAAAATAGATGAAAGACCTAAATGTAAGACAGGAAGCCATCAAAATCCTAGAGGAGAAAGCAGGCAAAAACATCTTTGACCTTGGCCATGGCAACTTCTTAACACGTCTCTGGAGGCAAGAGAAAACAAAGCAAGAATGAACTATTGGGATCTCATCAAAATAAAAATCTTCTGCATAGCAAAGGAAACAATCAACAAAACTAAAAGGCAACCGAAATAATGGGAGAAGATATTTGTAAATGACATATCAGATAAAGGGTTACTATCCAAAAGCTAAAGAGAACTTATCCAACTCAACACCCAAAAAACAAACAATCCAGTGAAGAAATGGGAAAAAGACATGAATAGACACTTCTCCAAAGAAGATATCCAGATGGGCAACCGACACATGAAAAAATGCTCAATGTCACTCATCATCAAGGAAATACAGATCAAAACCACATTGAGATGCCACCTCATACCTGTCAAAATGGCTAGCATTAACAATTCAGGCAATGACTGATGTTGGTGGGGATGTGGAGAAAGAGGATCTCTTTTGCACTGCTGGTGGGAATGCAAACTGGTGCAGCCACTCTGGAAAACAGTATGGAGGTTCCTCAAAAAATTAAAAACAGAACTACCCTATGACCCAGCAATTACACTACTAGGTATTTATTCAAGGAATACAGGTGTGCTGTTTCGAAGGGGAACATGCAACCCAATGTTTATAACAGCACTATCCACAATAAGCAATGTATGGAAAGAGCCCAAATGTCCATCAATGGATGAATGAATAAAGAAGAGGTGGTATATATATACGATGGAGTATTACTTGGAGATCAAAAAGAATGAAATCTTGCCATTTACAACTATGTGGATGGAACTAGAGGGTATTATGCTAAAAGAAATTAGTCAGAGAAAGACAAATATGACTTCACTCATATGAGGACTTAACATACAAAACAAATGAACATTGGAGAAGTAAAGCAAAAATAATATAAAAACAGGGAGGGGGACAAAACATAAGAGACTCTTAAATATAGAAAACAAACAGAGGGTTTGTTCTGGAGAGGTTGTGTGTGTGAGGGGGGGTGGGTGGGCTAAATGGGTAAAGGGCTTAAGGAATCTACTCCTGAAATCAATGTTGCACCATGTGCTGAGTTGGATATAAATTGTAAAAAAATAAATAAATTATAGAAAGTAAAAAAAAGATGCTTCTTTATTTGCTGTAGTTTTAGACTCTTATGGACACAAGCCTTGTTGCTTTCAGACATAAGTGTTTTAGGAGTCTGTTCCTCTAGTGGGAGTATTAAAAGTTGGGGTGCTAGATGTGGGGTTCTATTCCAATTGTATGGCACTCTGTTGGGGTGGGGATTATAGTAAGAGTGTGTCTTGGCCTTTCCTATTCATTTAGATGTGGGTATATTCTCATTTGTTGGATGTGTAGGAGCTGTTCAGCTAGTTTCCAGATCTCTATCACAGGGAATTGCACCATGTGTATCTGTTCATTTGGGGTGTGTGTGTGTGTGTGTGTGTGTGTGTGTGTGTGTAAGAAAGCTCAGGGGACTCCTAGGTTGCCATCTTAATCTTAATTATAATCATCATCATAATCTGCTGACATACTATTCTTGTAATCTGTCCTCTCTCACCTCCTTAGTTTCATCTACTTCCACTCACTCTCACTAAATCTGCTCCAGCCACAGTAGCCTTGTGCATACAAACCATTTAGAATGCAAAGAAATGCTGGGCCATGAAAGAAACTCTGAGAAAGATTTACATGTAAGGACTTCTGCCCCAGGAAACAGGCCTGCCAACCTTGGGTCTGTCTTTAGATCCTGTAGCAGCCCTATGATTGAACTCCTGTCCTACTCAGCTACAATCCAAGAGCAGTCCTGCCAGCCTAGGCACCCAGCAGGAGGTGTGCCCTTCTGTGACCACAGACCTCAGTCACAGCTGTAGCCCCCAAAGCAGCCCTGTGACTCAGTCCCAGACTCCCTCAGCTGCAGTCCAGACCAGACCTGCTCCCCACCCAGGAGCATGCCCAGTGACGTGTCAGGAGCCTCCCAAGGATCCCGAGGGAGCCATGCACTAGGTTTCTAGTCATAATTAGAAAGGCATTCTCCACTCCAAAGTTGTAATTTCCTCATGTTTAATTTGCATTTATTTGGCTTTATTTTTAACATTGAAATCTTTCATTCACTTGGAATTTACTCTCATATACTATGAAGTATAAATCCAACTTTGCATTCCTCTAGATGGTTTTAGTCATACCAACACTATTTGAATAGTTGATATTGTCCCCCCCTCATTGATATCATCTTATCATCTAAATTCTTGTATACACATGGGTTTATTTATGCTATTCTGTTCTATTGTTCCATCTGCTTATTTCAAACACCATTATCATACTTTTAAAACTGCTGTTGCTTTATGCTGTTAAATCTGATAGGGATAACCCTTCCTCATTGCTCTTCTCTGTCAGAATTTCCTGGCTGTTCTCTTTTGTCTCATTTGTCGTATGAACTTTTGAATAAACTTCACCACTTCACGGGGGGAAAGTACAGGCATTTTTATTGGGATCATGTTAAATGTCTAATTTACCCTGTGGAAAACTGTTAACTTTATGAAAGTGTTTTCTAAGATCAAGCAAAAGGTTTGCATTTGTTCAAATCTTCTTTCATATTTTTCATTGATTTTTAATTTTAAAGTTTTCTTCATCTGTGTCTTGCTGAATCTGTAGGTATTTCATCTTTTTGACTGCTATTCCAAGTGAGATCTTATCTTCTAACTGGTTGATATGTACAGATAATGATATAGATAGAGATATTGCCACTGATTTCCCTGTATTCATTTTGTATATAACTATCTTTGAATTCTCTTATTGCTTGACAAAGCTTTTCAATTCTCTCACAATTTCAAAGTATACCATCATTTTCATCCCTATATATGATAGTTTTATCTGCTTCTTTGCAGAAATGCTAAATGTATGATGCTGGTATTTGAGCTGAGATTAGTTTATTATATCAATAAAATTTCCACTATTCCAATAATATTCCAAACTCATACTTTTGCATGTGAATATCTAATTTCCCTAATACCATTTGTTGAAAGACTATTATTTCCCCCCACCAAATCATCTTGGCCCTTTATTCAAAAGTCAACTGACCATGGAGAAAGGGAGGAGGCAAACCAAGAGAGTCTCTTGAATACTGAGAACAAAGTGAGGGCTGATGGGGAAGGGGGGAGAGGGAAAGATAGGTGATGGGCATGGAGGAGGGCACTTGTTAGGATGAGCACTGGGTGTTATATGGACTCCAACTTGACAATAAACTATGAAAGAAAAAAAATAAAATTAAAATAAAAAAAATTTTTTTTAAAAATCAACTGACCATAAAAGTTAGGGTTTACTCCTGGACTCTAAATTTCATTCCATTGATCTTTATGACAGTACCATGCTGTCATAGGTTTGTAACCTCATAGTACAAACTGCCAAGTACATTGCTTTGAAACTGCAAATGAATCCTATAATTGTGTTGTTCTTCTCAAGATTGTTTTGGCTCTTCTAGATTCCGTGCATTTCCACATGAATTTTAGGATCAGCTTGCCAATTTCTGGGATTTTGCCAGAGATTGCATTGAATTGGCAGATCAAAGTTAGGGAGTGTGCCATCTTAACATGCTGTATTAAGTCTTCCAATCTATGAGTATAGACTATCTCTCCATTTATTTAGATCTTTCGTTTCTTTCAACATTTTGTGTTTGTGGTTCTCAGTACACAAGTCTTACCCACTTGTATTTAAATTATTCCTACTTTCTTCTTTTTCATGCTATTATAAATTATTTTTGAATTTCATTTTCAGAATATTGTTTGCTAATGTACTGAAATGCAATGGATTTTTAAAATATTGCTCTTATATCCTACAACTTTCCTGAAGTTGCTTATTATCTCTAATAGGCGTTTAGTGGATTATTTGAGTTTTTCTATACACAAGATCATGACATTTGCAAATACAGTTTTACTTCTTCCTTTCTATGCTAGATGTCTTTTATTTCTTTTTCTTCCATAATTGCCTGCTATAGGGTGAATATTTGAGTCACTAAAAAATTCGTATGCTGAAATCTGAACATCCAAGGTCATGGTATTAGGTGGAAACTTTGAGAGATAAATAGGTCATGAGGATGGAGGATTTAGATTAGTGCCTCTATAAAAGAGACCTAGGATAGACCCTTGCCTCTTCTGCCATATGAGAACACAGGGGGAAAAAATGTCTAGCAGGAACTTACACCTTACCAGACACCAGACAGCTGGCACCTTGGTCTTGTACTTAGCCTCCTTACCAAAGAGAAATAAATCTGTTGCTTACAAACCACCTAGTCTATAGTATTCTGTAATTGTAGCCTGAATGGACTAAGACATTGCCCCTAGCAAATAATCTCAAGTAGACTACTGAATTGAGAGGTGAGAATGACATCTTTGTCTTGTCCCTGATCTTAGGAGGGAAAACACTCAACCTTCATTATTAAGTATATTAGCTGTAGGCTCCCATAGATGCTCTTTATCAGGCTGAGTCACTTCCCTTATATTTACAGTTTTTACCCTGAGAGGAACGTGACTTGATCAAATGCTTTTCTCCATTTCTTGAAACTATCATGTAATTTTAAAATACGGTATATTACATTAATTAATTTTGAAATGTTAAACCACCCTTGCATTCATGGTATAATGACATTTGGTATGTATAACTCTTTGATAGGTTGATAAAATTTGCTAGTATTTTGTTGAAAATGACTTTTGCGGCTAGAGTCATAAAAGATTGGCCTACAGTTTTTATTCTTCTGATGTGTTTGGTTTTGGTATCAGGGTAAAACTGGCCCCAGATGATGGTCTGAGAAGTATTCCCTCCTCTTCTACTTTATGGAACTTTATGAATTGAATTCTAGCTTGTTCAATATTCATATTAGAACCCTCATTTTGCTTATTTTTGAGTTGCCTGGTATATGTTTGCCCATTCTTTCATTTCCAACCATTTCAAACATTTTATTTTAGAAGTGTGTCTTCTAAGAGTATAATTGGGTATGTTTTGTGATCCCAAATAATCATGTTTTGCTACTGGTTAAGCAAAGTTTTACAGCTATTTTGAACAAGTTGCTTTTCAATTGAATCTTGATCATTCACATTGGGCATAATATTTTCCATGTAATGGTGAATGGCACATAATTTGGGAAAAGAGGACAGGGGTGGGCTCTTAATTATTCACACATGTCTTTCTGCCATGAACCTAATTATATGACATAAATCTGAAAGTAAACCCAGTAAAAATTGGTGCTGAGGAAATGGAGTTGAACAAGCTGTTGAGCTAGGTAGGAACAAACAGGGGAAAAAGGAGGAGTGGGACATTTATATTTGTGGTAATCTTCCATGTGTCAGATGCTTCACCTCACTGACTCATTTAATATTCCTAACAATTTTCCCAAGTATTTATTTTCATCCCTTTTTTTCTCCAGATGAGAAAACTAAGGTTCAAATAGTTTTCTGACACTCAAAGTGTTATCGTCAACATCTGCACCATCTGGGAGCTCGTTAGAAATGCAGAACTTCAGGCTTCACGTTAGACCTACAGAAGCAGAATCTGCCTTTGAACAGAAACCTCAGGTGATTTGTAAGCACATTCAAGTTTAAGACTCACCTGTGATTCTCCCGAAACCAAAGTGTATAAATAGCAGAACCTACTCCAAAGCCTGAGCTCCTTGCAACAGAGTCAAATCAGTTATAGCTGGATGGAGGGGTTCGTTTTGTGATATCAGACAACAATGTTGTCATCTATTGAAGAGGTAACTACTACTATAAAAACTGATTCTGTATCTCAGAATAAATAAGATGCTTTCAACACCTAGGACATTAATAAACTCGATGGTGATAAAAGTTTGTCATATTGAAACACTGTTCAACGTAGAAATGCTACCTTAAGCCCCAAATCCTTTGCTATTCAAGATTTATATGGGCTGCAATGAAATTGAAGCTTATTTCTGAGTGATGCTAACAGCTCTGTACACACTGCAGGTCCATACATGCTTCTGTGTCCATTCAGGAAAAATAATTCTAGTGTACCAATCATATAACTTAAATGTGGATAACAAAGGGAAGTCTTACACTAACTTCTACACCTTGGCCTAAGCCTTTAAATGTGTATAACAGTTAAATAAATTCAATTCACATCAAGTTCTGAATCAAAGTTAAATTCTTACAAAAATCCCAAACTGTCCTTCTTTTTACCCTGTTTCTCCTTGTTGACTTTGTTTTTCAATTCTAGAGGAAACATTGTTCGTTTGTTTTTATTTTGCCAGAAAAAAAATGTTGATGCACTTTTGATCTAGCTCTGGTGCTCTGAGCTAGGCCAGCTTGTTCTGCTCTGAGGGCTTGACGGAGCCTTTTAAAGAGTAAAATCATAATATAGTTCAGGATCGTAACTGTTCCCAATGAGACCTTCTAAAACCTGAGAGGACTGGATCATCCACCTCAGAGAACATTACATACTGTACTCTACTTGCTTCCTTTGGAATTTTAGAGCGGAGAACCACTTCAGAATAAGGTTTATAGATAATTAATACAGCTCCACTTGTGGAGTTGTAAAAACTCAATTTGTGGTTTATTCTCTCAGTAAAATGTCACTGTTTTTAGAGCACCAGTTTTATGAGAACACACTGTACTCACTGATGCTATGGGGTCCTTTGCATCTTTTCCCAGCTGGCAAACTCTCTCTAATGATATCCCAGGGATGAGACAGAGAAAGAGATCACATCTCGGGATTTAAGCTAGTAGTTGCTCCAGGCCAGAATGGTGGTATGGTGAGTGGGGTGAAAAGCAGCTAAATAGGACTGAGAGACAAACCACCTCACAGCTCCAAAATAAAACATGTCGAGGTATTGATTTTACTGTCACCAACCATGTTGCTTTGCACAAGTCCTCATATCTGTTTGAGCATCAATTTTCTCATTCATAAAATGGGACCAATCACATGTATCTTGCAGGATTGTTGTGAGAATTAAGTAAGTTAATGGATATAAAGCATGTGGCATATTTAATAATAATGGGAATTATTACTGTAAGCCAATTTAAATATCTCCTGGAAAAGAGAACCTGAGGTTTAAAGACAAAATAGAAACAGGGAGCCATAAAAGAAGTACCTCCTCTTTGGAATAGGATTTCTTTCCATCAGTGCCAAAACCATTGACCACCCCCTCCCCATGAGAGAGTGTAGAACATCTAAAAAGGTAAAGGAGAAACCTGGCTGTTGTGGAGAGGAAGCCTGCCTGAACCAAGGCTGTGCTCTCTCTAGGCCACTCAGAAGAATTTTGGAACATCAGCTCTGAGCTTCCCACACAGTTTGTCACCTCACCTCCTTTCCTCTCAGCTTCGATAACTCTGCATTGACCAGAACACTGAGGCCACAGCCTGGTGGAAACATGGTCAAAGACATAAGGCAGCAGAAAAAAGCCAGACATGTCACTTTCCTAGCTAACCTAATCCAAGCCCATACATCAAAAGGAGAGGACCTTTCTCATTCACACTCTGACAAGGTACAGAAGCAGAAACACCAAAGGGAAGACTGGAATTGGTTCACATACTGCAGCAAACGATCTGCCTGCACCCTAAACTGCTGGCCTTGGGTAATCCCTGAGAAAAAGGGGGGAGGGACTAAATGATCATTTTAGGATAATCTAGGCCAGGCATTCTATCATAAATCCCCTCTCTCACTTCCTGCCACATCTCTGTTGATAAGGTAGGTATTATGGTCCCTCTTCTCGAACAGCAGAAGCTCAGAGAGACTGGCAATCTGTCCAAAGTCATACAGCTCATCAGTCAGAATAGACATCTGTCTGACATCTAACAAACTGATCAGCAATGAATGCTGATATATATATGGTATATAGAGTGTCTTTATCTTTGTGAATTTGGGTTTGTTTCTTTGTTTGGTCATTTGGTTAATTTTTCTTTGGTTCTGCTCTCCCCCCTGAACACTATTAACTTAAACTACAGTTACGAATCCAACCCACCTCTTTCTAAAGGCTTTGAATAAGATACTTCAGTTGAACTTAATATTAAATCTTCCCTGGAAAATCTTTAGACTTCATAATCATTTATTATTGTAGGAAATCTAAACAATACAAGGAAGTAGAAATTCTAACCCTGAAGGGGTCTTTCCACAGTGGCTGTTATTTCTCTGAAATAACTAATTTCTTGTTGGCACATTCATATAATACAAATCCAAAAACAGAGCAGTCTTTATAGAAATTATTATCAGGACTTCTCAGGCAAGAGCAACACAAAAGGCTGAAAAGCATCTCAGAAAAACGGCAGCCAGGATGCCCATTTAAAGACCTCACATATGTTTTTATATAATTTATTTTTTCCCTATCTTTGTTCTATGACGTTAAAAATGTTTTACCCACTTTATGTCAAACAGCAGGGGATAAATTATTATATCTCTTTGAAAGCACTCAGCATTTTCATGTGGTCTGACTTTTAAAAACAAAATGCTTGGGGGCAACTTGCTGCTCAGTAGAGCATGCAACTCATGATCTCAGGGTCATAAGTTTGAGCCCCATGTGGGGTATAGAGATTTTTTTTAATGTTTATTTATTTTTAGAGAGAGAGAGCAGAAGCAAGGGAGGAACAGAGAGACAGAGAGAGAGAATCCCAAGCCGGCTGTCCACTGTCAGCACAGAATTCAATGCAGGGCTCAAATTCACAAACTGCAAGATCATGACCTCAGCCAAAATCAAGAGATGGATGCTTAACTGACTGAGCCACCCAAGCACCCCGGATATAGAGTTCTTACTAAAAAAAAAAAAAAAAAATTGAAAAATAAATAAAAACAGAAGATGTTGGGGCCATGCAAACATTGCTTGCTTTGTTGAACTAGCTAAAGAGTACAAGCAGGGGTGGAGCAGAGAGAGACTAAAACACAGAATCTGAAGCTGAGAGCCTAAGCTTTCAGCACAGAGTCTGATGCGGGTTTACAAACTGACAAGCCATGAGATCATGACCTGAGCCGAAGTTGGCTGCTTAACCAACTGAGCAACCCAGGTGCCTTGTGGGATTTTTTAAAAACAACATGCTACTTCACCAGAAACAATAGGATATTAACCAGCATAGTCCCTGTGGTTGATTGTTCTTTATCCCACTGGAAATGTTCCTGAGCCCTAGAAAGACAGAACAACATTCACAGAAATAGACAGTACTAAGCACAAAGGAGGTAGTCCATCCATTCCCTTTTACGATTTTTTTTCCTGCGTACCCACCATTCTTCTGATCATACTGGTTTCTCTTATTCTTCAGTAACCCCTTCAAACATGCCTCAAGTGTTTCTCAAGTTTCTTTCCTCATTAACCCTTTCCTTTATGAACCAGACTTTCCCAAATCTTTTTTTTTTTTTTTTTTACAAATAGTTTATTGTCAAGTTGGTTTCCATATAACACCCAGTCAGGCTTTCCCAAATCTTTAACTATCAACTTCACATAAATAGTATTTAACCATCTCAGATCTTTATCGAGGACGGATGAAGGAGAAAGGAGGAAAGGAATGAGGGTAAGGGAGGGAGGGACAATTTACTCCTAAAATCTTTTCCCCATCTTCTCCCCAGAGTTACAGATCCCTTTTCCAACACTAAATTGGACATGCCTACCTGAATTACCCACCCATACCTCAAATAAATGCATGTTAGAAGCACCTTTTTAAAAAAAATTTTTTTTAATGTTTTATTTATTTCTAGGAGAGAGAGAGACAGCGTGAGCAGGGGAGGGTCAGAGAGAGAGGGAGTCACAGACTCTGAAACAGGCTCCAGGCTCTGAGCTGGCTGTCAGCACAGAGCCCGACGCGTGGCTCGAACCCATGAACCGTGAGATCATGACCTAAGTGAAAGTCGGACGCTTAACCGACTAAGCCACCAGGCACCCCAGAAGCACCTTTTTTTAAAACAACAGTTGTATTGAGATATAAACGAGATAAAATAAGCTGCACATGTTTTAAAGGTGCAATTTGTTAAATTCTGACATGTTTATACTTGTGAAATCATCACTGCAATCAAGATAATAAACAATGGATTATGACCCCAAATTTCTTCAGATCCCTTTGGAATCCCTTCCTTTCCCACTTTCCTGTGCTCCTCCACCCTACATACCCCCTCACCTTTCCCAAACAAACTAATCAGCTGTCACTATAGGTTTGTCAGCATTTTCTAGAGTTTTATAGGGATGGGACAATATGGTGTATACTCTTTTTAGATTAGCTTTTTTCACTTGGCATAATTAGGGAGTCATACTGATTGACTGTATCCACAATTCATTCCCTTTATTGATGCCACAATGGCACTGGATAAATATGCTACTATGTGTTTATCCATTTACCTATTGATAGAAATTTGGGTTGCTTATCATTTAGGGGCTATAAATAAAGCTGTTATAAACATTTCTATGCAAATCTTTATATGGACTATTTTCTTTAAAAAAAATTTTTTTTGTTTATTTATTTGAGAGAGAGAAAGAGAGAAAATTCCAGTCTCATGAACCCTGGGATCATGACCTGAGATGAAATTAAGAGACGCTCAACCAACAGAGCCATTCAGGTGCCCATCCTTTAATCTTGGGTAAATAAAAGTCTTGGAACGGAACGGTTGGGTCGTGTAATAGATGTATATTTAGCTTTTTTTTTTTTTTTTTTTTACTGCTTGGTGAATAATTTTATTATTGCCTTTATCTGAAAAATCTTCATAGGAACTTGTGGTTTGGTTTTTTAACTCTCTGCAGCCTGCTCCTGAACTCTAAGGAAGCCTGCCTTCTTCTGAGCTACCTGATCTTTCTTCTGGGCAAGAGACATTTTGGGACAATTCTACCTCTTATTTTTAACATTTTTCTTGGGCTTCCTCTCATAGACTGGATTCTCTCATATAGCAACATGAGCTTTCTTATACATCTCCTTCATCATGTCTGGAGTAACAATGTTCTTTATGGATTGAGAGAACTTATTCTTATAAGCATCTTTATCTTCTTCCATTAGGTACCACATATAATCTGCAACGTTTTGACACATGATGTGCTTCTGCATTGAGTTCCTTGTTTTCTGAATCATAACCAGGAAATTGTGTGGTACTGTGAGGAATAGACAAGCCTCCATCCACAAAAACTTTATCTCCAGTAGTACTTCTGGCAAGCCCTGCACCCAAATAGCAGGTGAAGGCACCAGGTTGACCATCAATGTTTTCCACATTGTATTCATCTCCGGTCACTTCTACTTGGCCTTCATAGATCTTATCCATGCCAAGCATATTGAGAAAACTGCGGGCCAGCAGCAGGCCAGTACAATAGACTGCAGCATAATTTGTCAGGCCAACCTTCACACCATACTTTGGGAGTTCCTTCAGCACAAGCTGCACACACTATCATGTCTCCTTCTATATAGGCAAAAGCGATCTGACAAATGATATCTCTGTTGGTTACACAAACTAGCATCCTGTATTTAGGTGTGTTGTATTTATTTTTATCCTGAATTACCAACAGTTTCTGGGCATAGTAATCAGTTTTATCCTCTTGGCTTCTTCTAAATTTCACTTGGTATCTCTTGAAGCAAGACTTATTCTTGATAACTTTAACAAACTCCATCCTGTGGAACAGAGACCAGTGTCCACTGTTCACCACAGACCAGCAGGCTCAGCTGTATATTTAACATTTTTAAGTAACTACCCAACTGTTTTCCAAAGTGTTTATACCATTTTACATCCCCACTAGTAGTATGTGAGAGTTCTAGTTTCTCCACATCCTCTCCAACACTTGGTGTGGTCAATCTTTTAAACTTTAGTCATTCTGACAGTTATGCAGTGGTATTGCATAGTTTTTAATTTGCACTTCCCAATAAGTAAAACTGCAGTCCCCCACTACCACATATTATGCACTCGAGTTTCCCACATTTGGGGAAATCGCAGGGGTCAGCACATGCAGAGTGCAATAGATGAACCTTGCCCTGGGAAAACCACCTTCGTGATCATGGTATCTCCCCTGCCAGGTAAGTATTGTATTAGGCATATTTTCATGTAATTACTTGCCATCTACAGATTTTCTTTGGTGAGGTATATTCAAATCTCTTCTCTATTTTTATTGGATTTTCTTATTACTGAGTTTTGAGTGTTCTTTATATATTCTGGAATCAAGTCCTTTATCAAATATATGCTTCCCAAAGATTTCTTCCCAGTCTGTGGCTTGTCTTTTCATTCTCTCCTAACATGTCTTCTGAAGAACAGAAGTTTTAGATTTTGAAGAAGTATAATTTGTCAATTTGCCTTTTATTTATTGTGATTTTGATATGTTTTCTAAGAAGTATTGCCTATTTTGAGTTCACAAAGACTTTCTACCATGCTTTCTTCTAGAAACATAGATTTTAGGTTTTACATTTAGGCATTTGATCCATTTTGAATTAGTTTTTATACGTGGTGTGCAGTATGGACCCAAGGTTTTTTTTTTTAAATATAGATATCCATGTGTGCCTGGCTGGCTCAGTTCATATACCATGTTACTTTTGATCTCAAGGTTGTGGGTTCAAGCACCATGTCAAGTGTAGACATTATTTTTAAAAAATCTTAAAAAAAATAGATATCCAATTATGTCCACACTATTTGTTGAAAAGGCTGCCTATCCTTTCCCCATTGCATTGCCTTTGCTCTGGTGTAAAAAAAAAAAATCAATTGTCTGTAATGTGTGGGTCTGCTTCAGAACTCTCTATTCTGTTCCTTTGATGTAACTATTTCCATGCCAATACCACATTGTTGTGGTGGCTATAGTTTAATAATCATGTTTAAAATCAAGTATGGTACCCCTCCAACTTTCTTCTTACTATTTTAAGGTTATTTTAACCCATATGAATGTTGGAATCAGCTTGCCAATTTTGACCCAAAACAGTCTGCTGAGATTTTGATTGGTATTGTACTGCATGTATAGATCAGTTTGTAGAGAACTGACATCTTAACAATATTGAGCCTTCCAGGCCATGTACAGGTATATCCCACCACTTATTGACATTTTCTTTACTTCTGTCAGCAATATTTAGTAATTTCCAGTGTACAGGTCTTTCACACATTTGGTCAGACTTATCCCTAAATTATCATTTTTATGCTATTATAAATGATACTTTAGTTTCAATCTCCAGTTATTTGTTGCTGGTATATGGAAATACAATTTCCTGTTATGAAGATTCAATGTATCTTAAATATCCAATATACAGTAAAATTATAAGAAGTCTGGCATGTAGCAAGGGATATATGTTTTACAAGCATCAACAAGATCTGATGATTGGGGCGCCTGGGTGGCTTAGTCGGTTAAGCGTCCGACTTTCGCTTAGGTCATGATCTCGCGGTTCATGGGTTCAGGCCCCGCATCGGGCTCTGTGCTGACAGCTCAGAGCCTGGAGCCTGTTTCAGAGTCTGTGTCTCCCTCTCCCTCTGACCCTCCCCTGCTCATGCTATCTCTCTCTCTCTCCTAGAAATAAATAAAAATATTAAAAACAACAACAACAAGATCTGATGATGAAATAATTCTATTATGTGTGTGTGGTAGGTGTGAAGGAGAGCTAATGGTCAAAAATGAAAGATAATTGAGAGTTCTGAGATGACATGTGGTGGTAATCTTATTAACCAAAATGGTGACAAGTGGGTAAATTCACTTCATAATGGACATGGTTTGGCAATGTCTTTTTTGAAATCAAGATAGAAAAATCTAGGAAGTAGTTGGAAACTAGACTGTGTTCCTTTGGTGCTTTTGGGCTCCATGGAAGGCAATTACATAATCTTAACCTTCACTCTCAACTTCCCAGAGTTATAACATGCTAGTAAATGCAGATCTTCAAGGTGAGGGAGTGGGAAGTACCCACTTACCAAATTTAATTCATCATGAAACTCTTATTGGTGAGGAGAAACAAACCTAGTGCTCAAAGATACTCTTTGCAAAAGAACACTTTAAATGACAGAGAATTATGGTATTATATCATGTATCAGCTGCTTGAAAGCCTCCAACACTTGCACTTGCTCAACTCATCTTGTCTTCCAAGATTTAAGCAAATTAGCTCAAACCTTGAAATCTGGTATCCTTTCTAATATGTCTGGGTGCCTGGTGGAAGCTACATTTTTTTTTAAGGTTTATTTTTGAGAAAGAGAGACAGAGACATAGACAGAGCATGAGTGGGGGAGGGGCAGAGAGAGAGGGAGACACAGAATCTGAAGCAGGTTCCAGGCTCTAAGCTGTCAGCACAGAGTCCAGTGTGGGGCTTGAACCCACAGACCACGAGATCATGACCTGAGCCAAAGTCAGAAGCTCAACGGACTGCACCACCCAGGCATGGGGGCTACATTTCAGTTGAGTTCCTACTTCCAATAAATTCTTGATGTCTATTCTGAATTTCACTTTCTTCCTTATATCAAGCTGATGGACCCTTCTTAATCTCCTTTCTTTCTGGAACACTACTGACTCAAGGTTGAGGGTATGGCACAATAGAGAGGAGTTGAACCCTATGTGACACAGTCAAAAAAAATTGAGAATTAGACATCCCTGTTAATTGAAAATATTCTTATCTATCCCTGCTTCCAGTAAGTAAATATGCCTACAAGTTAGACATGGAGAAACAATTCCCTCAACCTTGAGCTCACCATAATAGCACAGTTTTCACATTAGTACACACCTGACCTATTTTAAAATCAACCAATCCTATCTGCAAAAGACTGATCAAATTCAACATTTTTTTATATTAATAAAATTAGCATAACACCACTTTAGTTCTTACTAATTGTCAGGATCATTCTAAGCACTTTACATCTTTATTAACTAACTTATTAAGTCTCACTATTCTATAAGGTAGGTGCTATTATTAAACCAGTTTACAGGTGAGGCACTTAAGACTTGTCTGTGATCACACAGCTAGTAAGTGTGTGAAGATGGGTTTTACCTTAGCTTAAATCTAAGAGCTGTGTTCTCCCAACCACCACTCTATGCTGTCTTTCACTCAGTGTTTAAGCCATTTTGCTGGGTACTATATGGCAATCTCTGAAGTAAAATGATTTATGATTTCTTATTTAAAAAAATTTTTAAGATTTTTAAGTAATCTGTACACCCAGTGTGGGCTCAAACTCACAACCCCCAAATCAAGAGTCACACACTCCACCAATTAAACCAGCCAGATGCCCCTGATTTCCTATTTAAATTGGTTAAGTAATATGCGGTCTTTTATAAGTATGCTAAGAAAAAACTAGCTCAGTGTTCAATCCAAACAAGTATTAATGCATCATTTAATAGGCAATACTTAAATACTGTGATGGTTTACATATTATTATGGTATTGTATTATTATTAAAAATTTACATTTAAAATTCACACACTAGTCTATAACCTATGATTATAGTATGGACTCATTGAGTAGATTCTATTGAAATTGACATCTTGTGATGTTATCATCTTTACATTTTAAAAATTTATTTATTTTGAGAGAGAGCATAAGTGGGGGAGTGTTAGGGGGAGAGAGACAGAGACAGAGAGAGAGGGAGAGAAAGAATCATAAGCAGGCTCCAAACTGTCAGTGCAGAGCCTGACACGAGGCTCAAACTCACAAACCACGAGATCATGACCTGAGCCAAAAATCAAGAGCTGGATGCTTAACTGACTGAGCCACCCAGGCACCCCTGATGTTATCACCTTTATCATAATGTATAGCTACTGCTACCACTAACATTAGCAATTAAAGTTTCCCATGGGAGGAATGCAAACTGATGCAGCCACTGTGGAAAAAAGTATGGAGTTTCCTCAAAAAATTAAAAAACAGAATTACCACTTGATCCAGGAATTCTACAACTGGGTACTTGTCCAAAGAATAGGAAAACACTAATTTGAAAAGATATAGGCACCCCTGTTTCCTGCAGCATTATTTGCAATAGCCAAATTGTAAAAGCAATCCAAACATCCATCAAGAGATGGATAAAGATGATGTGGTAACACACACACACACACACACACACACACACACACACACACACACAGGAATATTACACTGCCATAAAAAATTAAATTCATTCTTGCCATTTGCATGGATGCAACATGAATAGATTTAGAGAGAATGTTAAGCCAAATAAGTCAGAGAAAGACAAATACCATATGATTTCACCCATATATGGAATTTAAGAAATAAAGTAAGTGAACAAAAAAGAGACACAACACAGACTTCTAACTACAGAGAGCTGATAGTTACCAGAGGTGGGGGTGGGGGGTATGAGTGAAATAAGTGAAGGGGATTAAGAGTAGCTCTATTGTGATGAGCACTGAATAATGTATAGGATTGTTGAATGTAATACAGAATTGTACACTTGAAACTAATATTGTACATTAATTATACTAGAATTAATTTTTTAAGTAAAAATAAAAAATAAAAATAATTTTTAATGTTTCCCATGGGGGTTGTGTTTGTATATGTATATATATGCATACAGATGTTTGTTTATATATATACTGCACTTCACACACACACATAGTCCAATGACTTCATGCAATTTCTTTCAAGTTTTTAATATTTACTCTATTTCCCATTTCCTCTGCTCTCAGAACTTGTCTCAATATTAAAAATTAAGGACAGCTGGGGCATCTGGGTGGCTCACCTGGTTAAGTGTCCAATTCTTGATTCTGGCTCAGGTCAAGATTTTATGGTTGATGGGATCAAGCCCTGTGTTGGACTCCACGCTGACAGCATGGAGCCTGTTTCTGATTCTCTCTCTCCCTTGCTCTCTGCCCCTCCCTTGCTCATGTGTGCACACTCTCTCTCAAAATAAATAAACTTTAAAAAAAGTTAAGGACAGCTGAATGAAATCTTTCAAGGGGAAATTTTAAGCCACAAGAAAAGTAGTGGGAAGTAGTCTTAGTTGTCTATTTAGTTGAGCAACAGAGGTCTAGTCTTGTCCTTGGCCAAGAAGATTTTCATAAATGTAGCCAAATTATAACCACCAAAAAAAGGAGATTATGCAGATTAATATTATCTTTCTGACACTGCTTTTCAGTTCCCTAGATGCACTGAGTCCACTGAATAAGCATTAATAGAGCAGCTACTACTACTGGTTATGTCACTCAAGTAACACGGTATATAAGCATAGGGTCTGGAATCAGGGGACCTGGTTTGAATTCAATTCTGTCACTTACTGAACTCATGCCAATCTAATTTCTTATATTATTGTGTAATCTCCACCACTTCTACTCTTACTTTAAAAGATTTACAGAAGGAGTGAAAGTTCTGAACACATAATTTTCTATTAGGAGGGTTAACAACTTTAAACCTTACATCTTAATTTATTTCAGCTACTTAACGATTCCAGTCTTGTGCCAAGTAATTGGATGATCTAAATACCTTGCCTTTTGAGAGTGACTGTTTTTCATTTCCTCTGGAGCTCTGAGATCACTGGCTAGGAAAGGAAGAAGATTGATGATGATACAGATGTCTTTCCCATTTCCTCTGCCGCCAGAAACTAGTTATCTCATTACTGAAGGTTACAGATAGTGAATGAAGTGCTTCCTTGCTTGCTTGCTTCCTTCCTTCCTAATAGACCACCCCATTTCAATTCCAAACAGTCTTCTCTAAACACATTACAATGAAACTGTTCAAAATGCAAACTCAGAGAGAGAACTCTAACAGCAGCAAGAGAAAAACAGATATTAAGCTATAGGAACCCCCAATAGGCTATCAGAAAATTTCACAGCAGAAACTGTACAGGCCAAGAGAGAGTGGAATAATCAAAGTGCTTAAAGAAAAAAAAGCCAACCAAGAATACTCTATATTCTCTAAAATTATTTTTCAGAACTGAAAGAGAAATAAAGACTTTCCTAAACAGCATTTAACTACAGTATAAAGGTTAAATGAGGGGCACCTGGGTGGCTCAGTCGGTTAAGCGTCCAACTTCAGCTCAGGTCATAATCTCATAGTTCTTGAGTTCAAGTCCTGTGTCGGGCTCTGTGCTGACAGCTCAGAGCCTGGAGTCTGTTTCAGATTCTGTGTCTCCCTCTCTCTCTGCCCCTCCCCCACCCTCTCTCAAAAAAGGAATAAATATTAAAAAAAAATCTTTAAGGAAAAAAGATGAAAAGTAAACAGTAGTAAAAATAACTATAGCTACTATAGCTTGTTAATAAATGCACAATATAAAAGGATGTAAATTGTGACTTCAAAAACATAATAGTAGAGCAGAAGTTTCAAGTTTGAGTATGAGATTGCAGTTAAGTTGCCATTGGCATAAAATGAACCGTTCTATGCTTTATGTAAACCTCATAGTAACCAAAAAGTAAAAACCAACAATACATTCACAAAAGATAAATACAAAGGAATTAGAACATAACACCATGGAAAATCACTAATTCACAAAGATAGGCAGCAAAAGAGGAAAACAGGGAACAGTGGAACTATAAAACAGCCAGAAAAGGAATTAATAAGATGGAATTAGTAAGTACTTACATATCAATTATTACAATAAATGTAAAAGGACTGAATAATGCAATCAAAAGGCAAAAGCTAGGGTACCTGGGTGGCTCAGTCAATTAAGCATCCAACTTCAGCTCAGGTCATGATCTCATGGTTTGTGAGTTCAAGCCACATATCAGGCTCTTTGCAGAGGGGGGAGATGGGCATGGAGGAAGGCACTTGTGGGGATGAGCACTGGGTGTTATATGGAAACCAACTTGACAATAAACTATTTGTAAAAAAAAAATAAAATAATTTTTTTTAAAAAAAATCAGGCTCTTTGCTGTCAGCAGAAAGTCCTCTTCACATCCTGTGTCTGCCTCTCTCTCTGCTCCTCCCTAATGTGTGCACATACCCGCACTCTCTTTCTCTCTTCAAAATAAACAAACATTTTTTAAAAAGGCAAAGTCTGGCTGGCTGAATAAAAAAAATGTTTTAATCAAAAAAAAAAAAAAAAAACAAGACCCAACTATATGCTGCTTACAAGAAACTCACTTCAGCTTTAAGGACACACATAGGTTCAAAGTCAAGGGAAGGAAAAAGATATTCCATGCAAGTAGAAACCAAAAGAAAGCAGAGATAGCTATATTTGTATCTGACAAAATAGATTTTAAGCCAAAAATGGTAACAAGAGACAAATAAGGTATGATAAAAGGATTAACTCAACTAGAATATGTAACAATTATATATATATATGCACCCAATGTCAGAACACTTAAATATATTAAGCAAATACTAACAGATGTGAAGGGAGAAAAAGAAAACAACAATAATAGAAGACTTCAATACTCCACTTTCAGCAATGTATAGATCATCCAGACAGGAAAATCAACAGGGAAATGGACATGAGCCATACTTTAGACCAAATGAACCTGACAGACATACCCAAATATTCCATCCAATAGCAACAGAATACCTATTCTTCCTCAGTGCATATGGAATATTCTCCAGGATAGATTACATCATAGGCCACAAACTTTAAGGCTAAGCAAATTTAAGATTTAAATCACATCAAACATAATTCCAACCACAATGGTATGAAACTAGAAATCAACAAGAGGAAAGCTAGAGAATTTACAAACATACAGAAACTAAAAACACACTCCTGAACAACCAATGGGTCAAAGATGAAATCAAAAAGTAAATCAAAACATTTTCAAACAAATGAAAATGGAACTACAACATAAGAAAACTATAGACCCCTGCAAAAGCGGTTCATAGAGGGAAGTTTATAGTGGTAACTGATAGTGATATATTAAGAAAAAGAAATATTCCACATAAACAATCTTTTTAAAAAAATTTTTTTAAATGTTTTATTTATTTCTGAGAGAGAGAGAGAGGCAGCGTGAACAGTGGAGAGTCAGAGAGAGAGGGAGACAAAGAATCTGAAGCAGGCTCCAGGTTCTGAGCTAGCCGTCAGCACAGAGCCTGATGTGGAGCTCAAACCCACAAACCGTGAGATCATGACCTGACCTGAAGTAGGACGCTTAACTGACTGAGCCATCCAGGTGCCCCTCCACATAAACAATCTAACTTTATACTTAAGGTGCTAGCCAAAGTTAGCAGAAGGAAGTAAATAACAAAGACATCAAACCAAAAGTAAATAAAATAGAGACATGAAAAACAATAGAAAAGATAAACTAAAAACTGTATTTAAAATATAAACAAAATTGATACTGATACCACAGAAATACATATGATAGTAGAAAACAATTATGAACAATTATATGCCAACAAAAGGGATAACCTAGAAGAAATGGATAAATTCCTAGAAATATACAACCTACCAAAACTTAATCATGAAGAAACAGAAAATCCAAACAGACCAAGATGGGCAAGGTAGATGAGCTGGTAAGAAAAAACTTTCCACCAGAGAAAAGCCCAAGAGCTGATGATTTCACTGGTGAATCTACCAAACACTTAAAGAAGAATTAATGACAATTCTCCCCTAGCACTTTTTAAAAGCTGAAACAGAGAGAGCAGTCCCAAATTCATTTTATGAGGCCAGTATTACCCTTAAAGCCAGAAGAAGGTACTGTAAAAAAATAAAAAAGAAAAGGGAAGGAAAGGAAACAAGAGAAAAGAAATCAAAGAAAACTACAGGCCAATAAGACTGATCAACACAGATGGAAAAATCCTGAGCAAAATACTAGGAAATTAAATTCCACAGCCCTCTAAAAGGACCATACTCTATAATCAAGCTTCTGTATTGCAAAAGACATAATCAATAAAATGAAAAAGCAATCTACAGAATGAGAGAAAAGTTCTACAAACCATATATCAGATAAGGGTTTAATATGCAGAACTTATACAGCTCAGTAACAACAACAAAAAAAATCCAATTAAAAAATGGGCTGAGGAACTGAGTAGACATTCTCCAAAGAAAACACACAAATGGCCAATGGATACATGAAAAGATGCTCAGTATCACTAATCATCAGGGAAATGCACATCAAAACCACAATGAGTTATCACCTCACAACTGTTAGAATAGATATCATCAAAAAGACAAGAAATAACAAGTGTTGGTGAGGATGTGGACGGAAGAGAACATTTGTGTACTGTTGATGGTAATGTTAATAGGGGCAATCATTACAGAAACAATACGGAGGTATTTATACAGAAACAATACAGGAGGTATTCCTGATTTATATAATCAGGAAATTAAAAAACAGAACTGCCGTATGACTCAGCAATCCCACTTCTGGGTATATATCAAAAGGGGGAAGAGCAGGATATTGAGAAGCTATCTGCACTCCCACGTTCACTGTCGCATTATTGAAAATAGCCAAGATATAGAAACAACCTAAATGTCCATTTATGGATGAGTGGATTTTTTAAGAATGTGATTTCAAACACACACTATTCAGCATAAAAAAGGAAATGCTGTCATTTGCTACAACATGGATGGACCTTGAGTGCATTAAGCTAAGTAAGTTAGACAGAGAAATGCAAATACTATAAGGTATCACTTATATGTGAAACGTAAAGAAACCAAACTTGTAGAAACAGAATAGACTGGTGGCTGACAGTGGCTGTGCGGTAGGGGAATGGGGGATATATTGGTCAAAGAACACAAATTGTCAGTTAGAAGAGGACTGAGTTCTGGAGATTTAAAGTAAGGCCCTGTAATTATCATCATCAACACTGTACTATATTCTCCAAAGCTGCTAAGAGACTATGGCTTAAGGTCCGGAATTGTGATGCCTCCAGCTTCGGTTTTCTTTTTCAACATCACTTTGGTTCTTCAGGTTCTTTGATTCCATACAAATTTTACGATTGTTTGTTCTAGCTCTGTGAAGAATGTTGGTGTTATATTGGTAGGGATTGCACTAAACGCATAGATTGCTTTGGGTGGTATTGACATTTTAACGATAGCTTTTCTTCCAATGCATGAGCGTGGAATGTTTTTCCATTTCTTTGTGTTTCTTCAAATTCTTTCATAACTTTTCTATAGTTTTCAGCAGATCTTTTTTTTCTTTGAATCAGCCTTTTTTCCCCTTAGTTTATTGTCAAGTTGGTTTCCGCATAACACCCAGTGCTCATCCCAACAAGTGCCCTCCTCCATGCCCATCACCCCTCTTCCCCTCTCTCCCACCCCTATCAGCCCTCAGTTTGTTCTCAGCATTCAAGAGTCTCTCATGGTTTGCCTCCCTCCCTCTCCCCTACTATTTTTTCACTTCTCTTCCCCCGTGGTCCTCCGTTAAGTTCCTCCTAATCCACCTATATGTGCAAACATATGGTATCTGTCCCTCTCTGCCTGACTTATTTTGCTCAGCATAACACCCTCAAGATCCATCCATGTTGCCACAAATGGCCAGATTTCATTCTTTCTCATTGCCAGGTAGTATTGCATTGTATAAATATACCACATCTTCTTGATCCATTCATCAGTTAATGGACACTGAGGCTTTTTCCATGTTTTGGCTATTGCTGAGAGTGCTGCTATGAACATTAGGGTACATGTGCCCCTATGCATCAGCATTCCTGTATCCTTTGGGTAAATTCCTAGCAGTGCTACTGCTGGATCATAGGGGAGTTCTATTGTTAATTTTTTGAGGAACCTCTACACTGTTTTCCAGAGGGGCTGCGCCAGGTTACATTCCCACCAACATTGTAGGAGGGTGCCCATTTCTCCACATCCTTGCCAGCAACTAGAGTCTCCTGATTTATTCATTTTAGCCACTCTGACTGGTGTGAGGTGGTATCTCAGTGTGGCTTTGATTTGTATATCCCTCATGATGAGTGATGCTGAGCATTGTTTCATGTGTCTGTTGGCCATCTGGATGTCCTCTTTGGAGAAGTGTCTGTTGATGTCTTCTGCACATTTCTTCACTGGATTATTTGTTTTTCAGGTGTGGAGTTTGGTGAGTTCCTTACAGATTTTGGATACTAACCCTTTATCTGATATGTCATTTGCAACTATCTTTTCCTATTCCGTCAGTTGCCTATTAGTTTTATTGATTGTTTCCTTTGCCGTGCAGAAGCTTTTTATCCTGACTAGGTCCCAATAGTTCATTTTTGCTCTTGATTCCCTTGCCTTTGGGGATGTGTCATCAGCAGATAGATCTTTTACCAAAGCTGTAATCATCAAGACACGATGGTATTGGCACAAAAACAGACACACAGATCAATGGAATAGAACAGAGAACCCAGAAATAGACCCACAAGTATATGGCCAACTAATGTTCAACAAAATAGCAAAGGGTATCCAGTGAAGAAAGGCAGTCTCTTCAACAAATGGTTCTGGAGAACTGGACAACAACATGCAGAAGAATGAAACTGAACCACTTTCTTACACCATACACAAAATAAATTCAAAATGGATGAAAGACCTAAATGTGACAGAGGGGAAACCATCGATATCCTACAGGAGAAAATGGGCAAAAAACTTTTTGACCTAGGCCACAGCAACTTCTTACTTGACATGTTTCTGGAGGCAAGGAAAATAAAAACAAAAATGAACTATTGGGACCTCTCAGGATAAAAAGCTTCTGCACAGTGAAGAAACCAATCAACAAAACTAAAAGGCAACCGATGAAATGGGAGAAGATACCTGCAAATGACATATCAGAAAATGGGTTAGTATCCAAAATCTATAAACAACTTATCAAATTCAACACCCAAAAAACAAATATTCCAGTGAAGAAATGGGTAAAACACAGCAACAGACATTTTTCCAAAGAAGACATCCAGATGGCTAACAGACACACGAAAAAATGCTCAACATCACTCATCATCAGGGAAATACAAATCAAAACCACAATGAGATACTACCTGAAACCTGTCCGAATGGCTAAAATCAACAACTCAGGAAACAATAGATGTTGGTGAGGGTTCAGAGAAAGGGGAACCCTCTTGCACTATTGGTGGGAATGCAAACTGGTGCAGCCACTCTGGAAAACAGTATGGAGGTTCCTCAAAAAATTAATAATAAAATGACCCTGCAAGCCAGAAATTGCACTATTTATCCAAGGGATACAAAAATGCTGATTCAAAGGGGCACATGCACCCCAATGTTTATAGCAGCACTATCAACAATAGCCAAATTAAGGAAAGAGCTCAAATGTGCATTGACTGATGTATGGATAAAGAAGATGTGGGGTGTGTGTGTATACACACATGCGCGTGTGCATGTATACACATATGCGCGTGTGTGCACACATAATGGAATACTACTTGGTGATAAAAAAGAATGAAATCTTGCCATTGCAGCTACATGGATGGAACCAGAGGGTATTATGCTAAGCAAAATCAGTCAGAGAAAGACAGATATCATACGATTGCACTCATATGTGGAATTCGAGAAACGTAATAGGGGAAGGAAGGAAAAAGAAGATTAAAACACAGAGAGAAGCAAACCATAAGATTTTCTTAAATACTGAGAACAAACTAAGGGTTTCTGGAAGGGTGGCGGGTAGGGGAATGGGTTAAATGGGTGATAGGCATTAAAAAGGGAACCTTCTGGCACGAGCACTGGGTGTCATACATAAGAGATGAATCACTGGGTTCTACTCCTGAAGCCAAGACTACACTGTATATTAACTTGAATTCAAATTTAAAAAAAAAAGTTGCTAAGAGACCAGATCTTAAATGTTGTCACCAGACACACACACGCACGCACACACACACAGACACACACAGAAAAAAAAAATTATAATTCTGTGACATGCTGGAGATGTTAGCTAAGGCTATGGTGGTAATCATATTGCATATAAATGTATCAAGTCATTACACTGTACACCTTAAACTTACACAGTGTTGTATGTCAATTATATCTCGATTAAAAAAATGAAGTCTGGGTCAATTCTTCCCCCATCTCTACTTGTGTTTCTTACTGGTTGCTAAATACATAGAATAATAATGCCTTACATTTCAGTAAGTCTGTTTTAAATACATTTATTTTTCAGAATCATTCGGATGTCCCTGTGTAGTAACTAAAACTGTTATCATTATTATACAATTGACTAAGAAGTAGTAAAGGTATGATTCAATCACAAGTTCCTTGATGACTCCAAGACTTAAAGCCTAGACATGATAAAAATGTCAGCATAACAGACAAAGAAGAGTTTGTTCTTAATTTCTAATACACTGAGTTTACGGAGATAGCAGGAATCCAATGAGGTAGGCAGCTGTTATTTTCAACAGTTTGCCAGTTTGAAAAATAATTGATGCATAGTGGCCTAGGCCAGAACATTGTTATACCCTTTTTCTGCTGTCTTAAGATTCCAGATTTCCCAGATCTGCTTAAGTACCTTTCTATTCCAAGCCAGTTCAACCTGGACACTCTCTAAACAAAATCAGAACAGGCATTTTGTGTACAGGACTATTTGCAGCACAATGCTGACACCTAGCGTATTGACTGATTTTCTTTCATTCTCCCTATTTTCCTTTCTTCTGTCCCTTCTTCCCTCCCTTCGTCCCTCCCTCCTTTTCTCCTTTCCTTTCTTCCCTTTAAGAATGGCGGCTAGGATATAGTATAATAATAGAAAACATTTACTGAGAACTTACTACACATTAAGCATTGCACTAAGCACTTTAAACATATTTCTCTTCATGAACTATGAACAATTCTTTATCATCATTCCTATTTCACACAAAGGGGGGGAAAGAGGCCAGTTAAATCAAATTTTATTCCTGCATAAGTTAGAATTGAAATGCAGGTCTGTTGGACTCTGGAGCTGTAGCACTCACTCAGTTTTTAAAGAAATCAGGTAGGATTGTTTTTATTAGATGGCTAAGTTAGTTTCTATGTATTCACTTGGAGTACATGTTTACAGACTTTATTTATTCAACACTAATCCTGAGTTACCGTAGAAAATACAACAAAACCTGAGGTCCACAACTTTGAGCCAGCCCTCCTCTTGATGTAATGTCTCTTTCTAGGGCAGGCTGTCAGCCCTAGACATCCTGGTCTTCTACCCTCTCATTCTCCCTCTGAGGGCAGAGAAGACTCTCATGGAGCCTTCTGGGCAGGTTCTGATTACCTCTGAGTGTTTCAAGGACAGCAACTCTTCTCCTGTGAGTAATATACATTATAGTGTAATTTTTTGTGGGGTGAGCCTATCTTTCCTTAAGTTATCTTGTTTCTTCTAGGCTATGTGCTCCAAGAAGCAAGAGAGAGCATATGCCTTTCTCTTTTGTTGAAAGCTAACAACTCAGCACATAGGGACTATTCAATAATGTGCTGAATACATTAACGAGAGGCTAAGAATCTGCTATGTCTTTTCTAACATTATTTTCTTTACACCTTTTATTACGAATATGTAGGTATTTGAGTTCAGTTGCTTAGTAGTTGGTGCTTATGGCTGTCAGTGAGCTGTTCAGCCTCTCTCTTTGAGAAAACATGGTTCCTAGGTCCTGACAGTGTCTCCCTACTGCTGCTCCATTGTCTCTGTCCAAATGGGTGGAAGTTTTATTTCCCTTTCTCTTCACCTTCCTTCACAGTTAAATGTCCCAAATCTGATATGAAGATGCATCAACTGTTTTAACCCAGTGGAAATAAAATTGTTAGGGAGGTGAGTAATGAGCTCAGTGTCATGCTTTTCAATTAGTTTGATCAAGCACAACTTGGCTGCTCCCAAGGCTTCCCTTTTAACTTTCTTAGGTCAGCCTGTAATTTTACCTTTCCAACTGAACCTAATTAAACTGCACAGAAACAGCCAACTTACTTTTAGACCAGTCTGCTACACTAGTTTTTACTTCCCAGTTTATACTTCCAGTGTCTAGTAAATCACAAATTCTCAGTGAGCACTTCTATCAGAGGAAATAGTAACCAACACTGATCAAATACTCAGCATATGCAAACTGGATGCTTAACACAGCATGTTATCTCATTTCACAATACTAAAAGAGAACCTATTGTTTCCATTTTACAAATTATGAAACAGACTCAGAGAAAATAATTCACTCAAAGTGAGAAGCAAGTGTCTTTCTTATCAGTTTGAAATTGTTCTCTAAATATCTACATGAAACTGGTAGTCTTACCCTGCTAGACTCCAATATTGAGTGCAGTATCCTGCAACCCCTTTTCTGGGAAGCTACGCAATAAACTAAAATTAAAATCTATGTGACTAATCATTGTTTTCTGCCTCTTTTGTATCAGTAACATACTCTGTTATAAGAAAGCAATTTCTTCTGTCTGAAAACAGTTGATATTAAAGATTTCTAATATCTGACAGAGTGACATTTTATGACACTAGCCCAGCTGTATAGATTTTGTTATCACTTCAGTAGTTCTCAAACTTCAATTTACAAATTCACGTGGAAAGATGGCTAAGAGTTGAGATTCTCAGGCTATCCTCAAGGGAATTCTAATTCAGTGGCTTTGGCATGGAGCCTAGGAAATATAGGTTTAATAAAAACCCAAGGTGATTCTGATCCAAGTGGTCCTTGAACCACATTTTAGAAATTTCACTTTGTAGTAAGAAAATTCAAGTGAATGTTTGAAAAATATTCTGTCCTAGTAAGTGGCTTTCAGCAATCATGATGTGCCTTGTAGCTTCTCCATGCTTCGTCTTTGTTCATTTTGTTTCTTGCATCTGTGTATTTCCAGTTTTTATGAAACATGGACAATTTTTGAATATTATTTCTTCAAACCTTTTCTGTCCCTTCTCCCCCCCTTTTCTGAGACTCAAATTACACCTACATTAAATTAAACTGTTTTATTATTATCCCATGGATCACTGATGCAATTTATTCCCTTTACCCACCTCTTCTGTTTTTGTCCCATTCTGCATAGTAGTCCTTACATTAATTTAGTGCCTAATCTCATGTTAATCCCATTTAGTGGATTTTTTTATCCAGATACTTTTTCATTTCAAAAAGTTCTAGCTTGGTCTTTTTTTAATCCCCCTTCACTCATAGTGCTGTTTTCTTGTGCCTTCCTGTCTTCATGAACATGGAGTATTAATGCCCTGCTACTTCCATCACGTCTGGCATCTTTGGGCCTCTTATTGATTCCACCCCACCCTCCTAAATTGTGGGTCATGTTTTTCTTTTTGTGTACCTCATTTCTTTTTACTAGATGCTGGACATTCTGAATCTTGCATGCTGAATACTGGATTTTTGTTAAATTCCTTTAAAAGTGGTTGGATTTTATTCTGGCAATGGTTATTCAGGGTCAGCTGGATTCCTTTTTATTAAGGGCAGAACAGAACCCTAGTCTAAGGCTAATTTAATCCTTTCTGAGGATTCCTCCCATATAATGGTTATGAGAGCAAACTACTCCTAGTCATGGCAGCTCTGGAAACCACTATGCCTACTCTTTTGCAGTCCTTCTTTTCCTGGCCTCAGATAATTTCCTCTCAAACATGCACAAATTAGTACTCACGCAAGACTGAATAGGACCCCTTTGCAGGTCTCTAGAGCTCTTCCTTTGTAGAGCAAACCTCCTGTTACTTAACAAATTCAAGTCATCTTGGCTTCCCCAAACCCTGGTCTGATTCCTGTTCATCCATTGTGCTGTTTGGGCTCCCTGCACCAACAATACCTCCAGGTAGTAATCAATCATATGGTTGAACTTGTTAGTTTCCCTTCTCATAAATTCCAGTCTTGCATTGTTGTCCAGTATCTATCCAGCTTCTAGTTGTGGGCAAACGGACTTCTATAAAACATTTATTAAATACTCAGGTGTCATTCAAGTCACTTTTGTACTCAGATACTATATATGAAGCAAAAATAAGAAGAAAAACCTCTAAATCAAGAAAGAAAATTTTCTTGGGGCGCCTGGGTGGCTTCAGTCGGTTGGGAGTCCAACTTCGGCTCAGGTCCTGATCTCACAATTCATGGGTTCAAGCCCCACGTCAGGCTCCGTGTTGACAGCTAGCTCAGAGCCTGAAGCCTGCTTCGGATTCTGTGTCTCCCTCTCTCTCTGATTCTCCTCTGCTCACCCTGTCACTATCTCTCTCTCTAAAAAATAAATTAAAACATTAAAAAAATTTAAAATAATTGTCTTGAGTTGACTGAGAAAGCTGGGAATTGACTACATAATTTTTTCTATCATAAGCTAACATCAAAAACCCCAGGTAAAAACTAAGTTATAAAAATGGTTCTATTTCTGTATGACTTGTGACATGATATCCATATTAAAAAATATATAGAAGACAAATGCACACTCAAACATGTATGTGCAAAAAGTATTAATAGTGACCATCTCTGGAGCATGATACTATTGGTGATTTTTTTCTTTACATGCTTACTCTTAAAAATAGATACGTGTGATCTGATTCCTCCCTGCAAAAGATTTTTTTTTAAATTTATGAATCAGGTATATCCAAGATATAGATAAAGGGAACTTACAGGCTTGTAGCACCAACTAACATTTGCCTCGTAGGTGGGGAAGGAAGCAGTTGCTTACTAATTTTTGGAACTCTTGCTGATGTTAATATACAAAATCGAATGGCCAGAGGTTTACATTCTCAAAGAAAAGTAATGGCGGTTTGCATAAGTCACCATTTCAAAGTACCCAGTATCAGATCACACAAAAGTTGGCCAAAACCTTCCAGAGTAAGTCCTGTTAGGATCATTTTTGTGTTCAATCTATGCCCTAGGAAAAAGCATAAAATCACTGATTCTATTACACTGAATTCAAGGCAAGGAACTGTGAGAGGTTACAGAAGGATTAAACATCCCGTGCTCAGGAAGTCTGTAATAGAGCTGAGAAAAATAACACACAAAAAGAAAGTAATCAAGTGCTAAAACTGCATGAGAAGCAGGCTACAGGAATTCAAAGGGAGGAACATCAATTAGAAGAAAGGAAACAGAGTAACAAGGCAACTGGTTGGCAAATAAACAGCACACTCCAGGAAAGGTAAAACAGGAGAAATGGAAACTGAGGAGGGAAATGTGAGGTCTTCTTAGATAGCAAGCAATATGAGAAAATACTGAGGAGGAAATTTATATCAGATTTAAAAAGGAACAAATTCCAGAAAGTTCAGAGGAAACAGGAATAATCTAAAAGAGCACTGGCTTTGGAGTAAGACAGGCCTGGGATTGGGGTGCTTGAGTGACTCAGTCAGTTAAGCGTCAAGCTCTTGATCTCAGCTCAGGTCATAATCTCACAGTTCATGAGATGGAGCCCCACATTGGGCTCTGCAGTGACAGCATGGAGCCTGCTAGGGATTCCCTCTCTCCCTCTCTCTATGCCCTTCCCCAACTCATTCTCGGTCTCAAAATAAATAAATAAACTTTAAAAAAAAAAAGACAGGCCTGGGATCAAATCCAACTCTGTTCCCTATACATGAGTGACCTTGAATAAGCTTACTCCTCCGGCAACTGTTTTGTAACCTATGAAAACACCGACTTTAAGATGGGATTTATCGTGAAAACTGAGTAAAACAAGGTATAATGTTGAATAACAGCAAATTACAATTTTAGTAATGTAAAAATATGGTTAAATAGCAGGAATCTCATATGGTTGGAAAAGAACCTTTGTATCTGTCATGCAGTAGGTACTCACTAAATGTGCTGAACCACACTGCCTTATTTCTAAAGAAAACAATTTAAATAGATGAATCTTGCCAGAGGGTAATGTATTTTCTGCACAATATTTACAGGTCTGAACTCATGTCCTAGCTCAGCTATTTACTATCTGAGTGGGCTCAAATTAGATACCTTTTTAAAGTGTGTAAAATGAGACCTATCTACTTTTTATGATTATTTTAAGGATAAAACATTCTGGTACAAAGTAGGTAATCAGTAGATTGCAGCTAGTATTAAGATTTGTACAGGATATATGGCACACACCAATGACAGGAGAATCAGAAAGGTGAAACTCATTTCTAAACTAAATCTTGAGACAAAAGACTGGTCATGTTTTTACCCTCCGGAAACTTAGGAAATGTGCATGCAATGAGACTTACGCGGGGCTAATGTGCAGTTGCTCTGTATTTCTGTTTAATAAAACTAGATGGCCAACTGGAGAAAACATTCCTGAAGAGACTACTTAAATAAATGCAGTTGACAAAAGTAAGAAGAATAGATAAAAATTAAAATAAATAGATACACCCTGAGAAAACTCCACAGGTCAACAAAAGAGGTTGTCATAACTATGATCACAGGAAAAAGAAAAACAAAAGGCATAGACCTTAAGTTTAAAAGAAATGGCTTGTATTTTGTATATATAATGTGATGTTATATAGTTACTATATGTATTTAGGTATATTGCTATGTGTGTACTAGAGAGTCCATGTAATATACCACACACATCCACATACACCTCGTTATCTGTCTGAAGGCCAGAAATTCTTTTTCTCACATGAATGCTATTCAAACTAAAGAGAACACCAAACATTACAGAAAAAAGCACTGAAAAACAATTTAGGATGTTACAAGAAAACATCCTGATGCTTTAGTGTGCATGTAGTGATGGAAAGAAAAACAACACGTTATGAACCCTGACCCTGGAATGCCATTCATCCTCTGGCATGCCTTTTGAGCCAAGATTAACAAGAGAAGGAACAGCAAACATAAAATCACCAAAGCGCTGAGCATAACTTTGTAGGATTAGAGAAGAAAATAGAAGAGGTCAGAAATGAGGATAAATAAGAAAACTCTTTAAGGTCTTATAAAGGAATTTAGATTTTATCCCAGTGGTAATGAAACAGCATTTAAACAGAAGGGAAGCACAATCAAATTTTCCTATTAGATAACTCTGGTGCTGGTGTGAATAAGAGACTGAAGATAGGAAGAGACTCAAAGCAGGCAGACTAGTGAAAAGCCAATTAAAGTCTTATCTATAAAATGTGGACAATGATACCTGCCTTGCCTGTGTCACATAGCGTACTGTCAGATGACCAAATGAGAGTATATGTGAAAGTGTTTTGAAAACACTTAGCAAATGGTTTTTATATACAGAAGGTGAATCAACTGTGCATAAGATGTGAGAGTTGGTATTATTTCTAAAGAATCATGGAAAGCACAAGAGGGGACAAATAAATTGGTAAATACTATTCAGTTTTTTAAAAGTAGAAATGGGTTCCAGAAATTTTAGACTGTTAAACCTGAACTGAAGTCCCATTCTAAAATCATCTCTATATTTTTAAGACATGCAGGGCCAAGACATGGAATGGAATGGTCCAGGCTCCCTCAGCCCACTGTGAAAAATCTTAGTCTATTTAGGGGTTATAAAAAGATATCTTTTAAATGTCATGTGGTAGGCATCCTCTAAGATAATCCCCAATGATCTCTGCCTCTTGTTAGTTGTGATGTTATACAGTCCCTTCCCCTTGAGTATCTTGCTTCTAACCAAGACTGAGAGGGCATCACTTTCAGGGTTACACTACAAACAAAATTCTGACTTCTGTGTTGCTAAGCAGGCTCTATCCCTTGCTAGCTTTGATCAAAGTGCCATTTTGGGAAGCCCAGATGGCTAGGAACTGAGGGCAGCTGCAGCCAGCCAGAGACCTAATGCCTTAGCCCAACAATGCAAAAATAACTCAGTCAAGCCAACAGCCACGTAAGTGAACTTGGAAACAGAGGCTTCTCCAGTCAAGCCTTCAGATGAGACTTCAGCCCTGGTGGACACTTTGAAACCACAGGAGATGTCCATGAGGTAGATGACCAGCTAAGCTGTGTCTGGATTCCTAACTCAGAGAAACTGTGAGATAATAAATGTTTGGGTTTTAACCACTACTTTTGTTATGGTTTGTTATGCAGCATTAGGTAACTAGTACATACTAGCAGGTTTATCTTGCACAAACAATGGCTGTAGAACAATTTCCTAATACACAGCAACTGACTATAAGCCAGGACATTCTAGCATTTTGTGAGAAGAAAGTGTTATTCTACTGTCAGAGCAACTTGATAAAGTGGCCTTACTTTAGGAGGTGGAAGGCAGAAGATGAAAAAGCATCCTGGCCCAGGACTTTGCTGTAACACCATGCTCCTATTACCAAAGAGTGATAAAAAAAAAAAAAAAAAAAAAAACCCCAGCACAGATAAGAACATTAAAGATGTTTAAATGGAAGTATACACTAAAAAAGATTCAAGGGGCATTTGGGTGTCTCAGTTGGTTAAGCATCCAGCTTCAGCTCAGGTCATGATCTCATGGTTCGTGAATTCGAGCTCTGCATCGGGCTCTGTGCTGACAGCTCAGCTGGAAGCCTGCTTCAAATTCTGTGGATCCTTCTCTCTCTGCCCCTCCCCTCTGTGTTCTCTCTCTCTCAAAAATAAGTCAGTTAAGTAAATAAGTAAATAGATAGATAAACAAACAAACAAACAAATAAATAAAGATTCGAGACCAAGAATGAATTAGACCAGGGAAAAGTAGTTCGGGGTTGTGGAGATAATGAATCAGAAATGCTTTCAAGTACATAAGGGAAAAATAAACACATGAATGTCATTTGGAAAAGTTATAGGGTTTCCCCTGGAGATCTTAAAGAAAGACAGCAGGTTCAAAATCATTCCTGTTTTAGAGCCAATGCAATAAGCAAACTGACCTCTCAAAGTTTACATTCTATACTTAGAAACATTGCGATGGTCATTAAAGAGAGAATTCCCCTACCATTCTGAAGACTATACACAACTCAGCAGACCTCAGCAATCTATACTTATAGAATTTACTCATCACCACTTGAAAGGTATTGACTATTACATTCCCTTCTGCAATGAGGAAATCTTTGAGACACATTAATATTTACTCCCTAATACTTTTCCAATAGTAATTGATGCTATGGGATCAAAAAATTTCCTTAAAAACGTGGGAAAAATAAGGAATATTGAAACTCGATGTATTTCTCTCTTTTTGAAAAAAAAATTTCTTTACTTATTTATTTTGAGAAAGAAAGAGAGTGAATGGGGTAGGGGCAGAGGGGGGTGGGTGGGGAGACGAATCCCAAGCAGGCTCTGTGCTGTCAGCACAGAGATCATTGCGGGGCTTGAACTCACAAACTGTGAGATCCTAACCTGAGCCAAACCAAGAGTCAAAAGTTTAACGACTAAGACACCCAGGCACCCAAGCTCCATATATTTCTTAAAATTTAAAATTGAGATAAAGACAAGCCTTTAAAAATATTACCAACAAAATAGCAAGAAAATGATCAGACCATGGCACTGTTTTCCCTCACATATTAGTACATGGCTGGAGTACTTCTGAATCATATTTTCCATACGCCAGTTAAGCTCTGTGCTTCTAGAATCTACACATCATTTCAAAATCCCATAAAACAATTTCAAGTTCAAACCTGTAATATGGGAAGCAGCAGCAGAAGTAAAGCCACAGGTCCCGCTACTAATGTAAATAGAAATGATGGATTCACAAATACAGTCATGCTATCCAGTTTTGTGACCACTGAGAATCATCAAAAGAATATTTTATTACTGCTGCTAGGATTTTGGTTACACAGATCTACAAGTATCTTAGGAAACTCCACAAATATTATATATAGATTTAATATGACTAAATATCAAAATAAGATCTTTATTTTCACTCTCAAGTTAAACTCAGAAAGGTACTGAGGGAAACTTGTGAATAAATGGTCTCCATTCAACCCTTTATCACTTCTACATGACATGAAATACCTTGTGCTAGGATTCCAACAGATGCCTTACCACATAAACAGCATTACATCATCCCAGGTAGCTTTAAAAGACTAAGCTTTTTTTTCTCAAATCAAACCATTCCAATGAGAGTTTGCAGAACAACAATTTGTTTCAGTTTTTGAGCAGCAGTAGGAGAGGCCTTAAGAATAGGGAAATGGAGGTGGAGGGGGGTTGTGCCTGGGTGGCTGTTGGTTAAGTGTCCGGCTCTTGATTTTGGCTCTGGTCATGATCTCACAGCTTGTGAGATCAAGCCCTGTGTTAGGCTGCACTGACAGCACAGAGCCTGCTTAGGATTCTCTCTCTCTCTCTCTCTCTCTCTCTGCTCCTCCCCCATTCATGCTCTCTTTCTTTCTCTCAAAGAAACATTAAAAATAAAAGAATAAGAGGACATGAAAACAAATACTGTGGTAAAATTGGGTTCTTTGTTTTTTTAGAGTTTGACTCCAGGTTAACACCTGCATTCTAGACATGTCTCACACAAAGGACTTGAACTATTCAGAGTTCTGAGTAAATAAACAAAATAACTTTCCAGTTATTCAAAAATTTTTTTCCTGGCCAGTTACTCCTTTGGTGGGGTCATGACATAAAAGGAGAGTAGGGTTACTAAGATGATAGAAGAGAAAACCCTGGACCCTCCTTCCACCAAAGAGCATACTGATTCAACAATTTATGGATAAATTCCATTTGTGAAAAACCTGGAAACTAGTTAAGAAGCTAAAATCTAAAAAAGTGACAATACCAAAAGCTAAGGAGGATATGGAGTAATAGGAACTCTCATTGCACTGCTAATAATGCAAAATAGTACAGACACTTTGACAATTTGGCAATTTTTTAAAACGAACCGTATTCTTAACATGACCTAGCAATCCCACTACTTGGTAGTTATGTAGAGCTGAAAATTCATGTCCATAAAACAACCTGCACAAATATGCTTATGGCAATTTTATTCACAACTGTCAAACCTCGGAAAAAAACAAAATGTCCTTCAACAGGCAAATGTATAAATGTGTGGTATACTCAGAGAATGGAATATCAGGGCTAAAAAGAAAAGAGCTTTCAAATGAAAATTACATGAAGGAATTTTTTAAGAGAGAGAGAGTGAGCCTGAAGAGGGGAGATGGGAGGGGAGGAGGAAGGGAGAGATGGATGAAGGGAGAGAGAGAGGAAGAGAGAGAGAGGGACTGAATCTTAAGCAGGCTCCATGCTCAGTGCGAAGCCAAAAGTAGGCTCGATCATACAACTCTGGGATCATGACCCAAGCCGAAATCAAGAACTAGAAGCTCAACCGAGGCACCCAGGGGCCCCAACAAGTGGTAAATAGGTAGTCAGCCATAAAAGGTATTGCCAAGGACAGCAACTGGGTGCACATGAATTCTGGTAAGTTGGTAGAAGACAACTTCTTTATTTGATATTTGTCTTATTCAATAGGATCATCACAGAGTATCCCAATTCCCTTTTACTAAAAGTCTACTGTCTGTATACTGTTTTAATTATTTTTATGCAGATTTTTAAGTGTTTATTTATTTGCTTATAATAGAGAGAAATAGAGAGACAGAGAGAGAGAGAAAGCATAAGAGCAAGAGCAAGCATGAGCTGGAGAGGGGCAGAGGAGAGGGAGAGAATCCCAAGGAGGCTCCATGCTGTCAGTGCAGAGCCCAACACGGGGCTTGATCCTACAAACCATGAAATCAGGTCCTGAGCTGAAACCAAGAGTCAGACATTTAACCAACTGAGCCACCCAGAGCCCCCTATGCAGTTTTATTTTAATCAGTACTTCCTATAATGAGAATCGACCTGTGTTATAGCATATAAATTGGTTGAATATAACAATGTTCTTTATCATTTTCAATTACTAGGTAAATAATATACTCATAATACTCATTATATGCAAAATTTTACAAAAACAACAAACTTTTAAATGGTACATGACTTTTAAAAGAAATCGTAAGAGTATTGCCAAAAAAGAAAAACTGTTTTAAGTATACTGCTATTTTAAAAGCACAACTAACAGTTTTTAAGTGACATTATTCCCATAAGAATCAGAGCTCCAGATGTCTTGATTTCTGTGCCAGACTAAAAAAACATCAGTTCATTACCAAAACAGTAAAACTGAAGGATGTCAATTCAAACATCTCTTTTAAATTTTAATAAAGTAAGTGTTAAGGTTTTCCTAGTTCAGATCTCACCAAATTTCAGAGTGATTCTAAGGAATTTAGTTGTTAACAACAAATTTTAAACTTTTGCATTTTCAAGAGCTGTGCTTTTACATCACTTATCTATTTTCACCAAAGTGCCCAGGAATTTCATATACATAATCTCTAAGTCTTCAAATAATTTGTACTGTTACACGGCCTAACGGCCATCCACCAGGTTAAAATCTTGACCATCCTGCTTATTGATTTGAATTTAAGAGAAAGCAATGATTCTAAAACTTTTGAGATATATTCTTTCTTGCTTTCCTCTCTGAATCCCACATGCAAACACACATCACACAAAATGGCCCATGGCATCACTTTTAATAATGAATTCTACAATCTCACCTTGGACTGAATTTAAAGGTCACTAAATCTTTGAAGTGCTTCCAGGACAGAATCTCACCTAAACCATTTTTTATGAAATTATTTCCCCTTTTCTTCACCAATCCTCTCATGCCGGTGCGCTGTTATGCTACTGGGGCCGCACAAGCAAAGTTGTCCCGGAGTCTAGTCTCATTTATGACTGTTTAAAATTACTGACTAAAATAAAAAGGAACTCCTCATCATCATCCAAGCCATGTTCTTTTCCATACCCAAAGAGACAGTCAACCCTGATCTCTCCACTTTACTCCTGAAACATTTTAAAATTCTTCATCCAAGTCCTGTTTCCTCAAATCATCATTCATGTATGCCACTTACCTCTGATTTTCTTCTCCTCTTTCCATGTGTGGAGCCCAAAATTAAGCACAAAATTCTTATAAGTGTTTGTAATGTCTCTGCAAAACACTATTAGGATGGCCATTTTTTCCCCAGTGTACATTAGATGCCATATTATGAGTAGATTGCAACAAGCAAAATTTCTATTTCCAAAAAAGTTATTTTTTTCTCTTTTTGAAATTCATTGGCTTTCATGAATGACAGTATATCACAAAGACATCCAACCAATCATTAGTTTTTCAATGGTTTAACAAATGCTGTTGATCAACCAGTCTGGAGGCCTAATTCATCCAAAAACAATATTTAGAAATCTATGAGAAATGCTTCAAGATGGTGACAGAAAGATCCTGAACTCACCTTCCCTTAGAGACACACTGAATCCACAGCTACATATGGAACAATCGCCAGTGAAAAAGACCTGAAAACTAGCTGATCAAATCCTTCACATCAGGCAAGCAAACAAGGCCACACATACTGAAGCAGGTAGCAGAGCTGACACACAGTCTCACCATAAAACTCATCCCCAGCTCAGTGATTCAAAATCGGGAGGGAACTCGCAAACCTGAAGCTTCTCCCTGAGGAGTGCAGGGTTCGTACCCTACAATGGGCACCCCAGCTGTTAAGACCTGCACCTGAAAGGTGAGCCCATAAAACATCTGGCTTTGAAAACCAAAGAAACTTATGGGTTCATATCCTAAGACCCATAGAGCTGTAGCAAACTGAGAAGCAGCTCTTGGAGGGCTCACACATGAATCACTCGCCCACAGCGTCCTTTGAAAAATGCTCAGTATTTATGTGTAAGAGATCCGCTTGCTAATCTGAAAGCATCAGCCAGTGGGGAGGGGCCTGCTGAGATACTCTCTAAGACAGAGGCTGGTGAGTAGCATCTTTGCACTCTCCTCTGCCTTGCAAAAGCCAATGGGCACCTTTTTTATCCTGTCTCGATGAGCACCATCTTCACACTCTCCCTCTGCCAAGCTCCAGGGTACCAGTGTCTCCCTGAGGTAACCTATTACACACATCTGGCGCCCCAGTTTTTATGGCTTCCATCCAGGAGATGGCCCTTGATCACTTGGCTCCAGTGGAGAGGGGGATGTGCATTTCTGGGTCCCATAAGACTGTCACAATTGGCAGTTCTTGGCAGACTACCAGCCCCAGAGCACCACAAAGACAGCCAACACACACACCCAGTCTTTCTGAGGAAAACCCTATTTGCTTGTCCTGGAGTTTTGGCCTGAGCAGCAAACTTCAGGTTTGGCACACATCTAGAGCCCCAGGGAACTGATCTTGGGGAATGTAGGCCAGGAGATGCCATCTTTACACTGTCCCTCTGCTTTGCTACAGCTCAACAGTATCTCCCAGAAAGGAGCTTATACATTCAGCTGGATTGACAATTTTTGTGACTGTCACCCAGGGGATACCTTCAGATCAGCTGGCTCTGGTGGCTAGCAAGGCTTATGTTTATGGTCTACCAGAACCGTATATATTTGCATCCTTTAAAAGCTGCTGAATGAGATTCTGGCTACCAGTAAGCCTGAATCTACGTGCTGACTGAAATAGTCCCCTTTACAACACTGACACGTCTCTGCACACCCTCAACTACTGAGAGCTATCAAAAATAAAACAGGCTGGGGTGCCTGGGTGGCTTGGTCGGCTAAGTGTCTGACTTTCGCTTAGGTCATGATCTCGCGGTTTGTGGGTTCGAGCCCCACGTCGGGCTCTGTGCTGACTGCCAGCTCAGAGCCTGGAGCCTATTTCAGAGTCTGTGTCTCCTTCTCTCTCTGACCCTCCCCTGCTCACGCTGTCTCTCTCTCTCTGTCCTAGAAAAAAAAAATCTGAAGGGCAGTAGAAATTAATTNTTTCAGTCTGTGTCTCCCTCTCTCTCTGACCCTCCCCTGCTCACACTGTCTCTCTCTCTCCTAGAAATAAATAAAACATTTAAAAAATAAAAAAATAAAACAGGCTGCTTGGACAACCACAAAGGTTAGAGGGACAACCAAGAGTTCAAGCAGGGTTGAATAATAAGGGTCATCTCCCTAAACAAGGCCACTCCTTCAAGGCTGGGAGAGGTGGTTGTTTCATTTAATGTATATAAACCAACACAGACATGACTGGACTGCTATCTTACATCATACACAAAATAACTCAAAATGAATTAAAGACTTGAATCTAAGACCTGAAACCATAAAACTTCTAGAAGAAAACATGAGTGCGTAAGCATTCTGACACAACAACTTCTGGACAGGACTCCAAAAGCAAAGGCAACTGAGGCAAAAACAAACAAGCAGGACTACTAAGCTTCTGAATAGCAATGGAAATCACCAACAAAATGAGAAGAAAAACCTACTGAATGAAAGAAATTATTGTAAATCATATACCTGATAGGGAATTAATATCCAAAATATATAAAGAACTCACACAACTCAACAGTAAAAGAACGAACAATCTCATTTTAAAAATGGGCAAAAGATCTGCACATTTTTCCAAAGATGTACAGATGCCCAAAAGGTACATGAAAAGATGCTCAAAATCACTAATCATCAGTGATATGCAAATCAAATCCACAAAGAGGTATCGCCTTCTGCCTGTTAGAACAGCTATTAACAAAAAGAAAAGGAATATGAAGTGTGGGTGAGGATGTGGAGAAAAAGGGAACACTCGTGCACTACTGGTAGGGATGTAAATTGGTATGGGTACTAGGAAAAACACTATAGGCGTTCCTCAAGAAAGTAAAAACAGAACTGCCGTATGACCCAGCAGTTCCACTTCTGGATATTTACCTAATGAAAATGAAAACACTAACTCAAAAAGATAACGCACCCTCACATTCACTGCACCGTGATTCACAACTGGACATGGAAGCCACCTTAAGTACTCATCAACAGATGAATGAATAAAGAAAATGTGGTGTCTCTGAGTGTGTCCACACACACACACAGAGACACACACACACACTGGAATATTATTCAGCCATAAAATATAAAATGAAATCTTGCCATTTGTGACAACAAACATGACAACCTTGAGGGCATTATGCTAAGTGGAATAAGTCAGAGAAAGAAAAATACAATATGATCTTATGGAACCTAAAATAGTATTAAGCTCATAGATACAGAGAACAGAATGGTGGTTGCCGGAGGTGGTGACGGTGGATGGGCAAAATGGGTGATGGTACAAACTTCCAGGTATGAAACAACTAAGTCATGGTGATGTACACCATGGTGGATATAATTAATAATACTGTATTGCATATTTGAAAGTTGCTAAAATAGTAAATCTTAAATTTCTTATCACGAGAAAATTCATAACTATGTATGGTAACAGGTGTTAGTTTATTGTGGTGATCACTTCACAATATATACAAATATTCAATCTTTATGTTGTACACCTGAAATTAATGTTATATGTCAATTATACCTCAATTAAAAAAAGAAATCAATGACATTCTTTCTTAAATAAAGGGGGCAAATAGAAAAAGCTCTATCTCTGCTGATGTGATGTGATTTTAAAAAGATTGCAGTGTTGCTTGAGACTTGCATAATTTGCCCTACTATACACAAAGGAACCCCATTCAAGAAGAAACTAAAAATCCATTTTTATTAATAATTTCTTGGAGGGAAAGAAAAACAACATATTTACATACATGTTTACAAACACTTGCATAAAATATTTTTTTCTTTCCTTTGAAAAGCTTTTTTTTTTCATTTGGCAAAAGATTAAAACATATTTACCATAAGCAATGAAAGCCAGTAACTTTATAAATAGTCATGTCTCCCATACACTTGTAGGCTATGTAAACTGATACTGACATTTAGAAGGAGAATGAACTAAAGTAGCAGGATTACTGGTAGGATTGCTCTATTAGGAGATAATACTAAAGTTATGAGTTATAGTTAAGAATATGAAATACAGTAATTAGATACTTATAGGGTCTTATTCTCCCTGTTGTGTTTCAGTGAAGGAGGGAGAAAAAGAGTAGGAAAGAGTTAGAGGGAGAAAGAGCAATAAGGAGGCTGGGTTTGGGGAGACCAGAACTGTTGCAGGGGGGATGAGGAGATCAAGCATCTGAGAACACCACTACAAAGGGAGAATGTGCCCAAAATCACATGCCCACGCAAACACGGCACTGCCGTGAGGGTATCATATGTCCTGAGCTCCACTCTCCATTAAAAAAAGTTATGACTAAAAATACCAGAGAATGAAGAGATTACCTACAACAAAAAGCTACAGATTTAAAACTACCCTAAAAATGTTTCTTTCCAGTGATGGCAGCCTTTTCAGAATTTTAAAAGCAAGCTTATTTTATTTTTTTGTTTTTTATATACGGGGGGGGGGGGACAACAAAGAGGTAGGGAGGATGGACAGAGATCAGTATCTTTTCTCTTGTACCTTAGCAAAATGTCTGTTTAAATGTTGGAAATAATAAGCATTATAGAATTAAGCCAGTAATACTAGTGAATTACTTGTTCCAATTAACTAAAAAGGGGGAGAGAAACAGATAAATCTTCGCATTTATTGCTTTAATGCCCACGTATACATAAGATAATTTAAACCTACAGTATCTTTTTCTTTGGAATAACCTATTTATTTTTAATATCATTTATATTTTTAAAAAGTTTTAACTACTCATATTTTTGTACCATATTTTTCATTTATAAGCCTCATTATCTTCATTGAAAGAACATTTTTCTTCACTGAACATGACAAAAACCCCATGCTCAAAAATCTCTATCTCTATTTTACTACATAATCCATCTGCTTCCTTCTTGAGGATGTTCTAGGCTGATCTGCAAGTGAGTATAAAATTTGGTTAAGGTTTATTTTTTAAGGGTATTAAGTGCCATAAGCTGTTACAAAAGAAGTAAAGTACATCTCCTTATCACAGTACTGCTCATCTTGAAAAGAAAAACTAAAACTCAGTGAAAATAACTCGATTTTCAAATATCTAGTTTTCCTAAAATTGTAGAAAAGATACCAACAATGTAGACATTAATAAGGGGGAGGAGAGGGAGAAATAATAGGGTAGAAACTAGCAAGAAAAGCTAAAGATTCTAATCAGAAAGCTTTTCATTACCATGTAGTAATGAAACTACTATAAAATTTCTGCCAAAAAATATCATTCTAAGCCATTTTATAGTAACAGTAACTTCACTCATATGAGTTAAGCACAGACACCTGAAGCTATTATTACAGACAGACATCTCTTCAGGTAAAGAGGTAAAATTTCAAGGAAAAAATAAAGGAAAATGTAGTTATACCATATCAAAAGCTATTATGATGCACAGAACCAAAGTTCATTTCAAGTAATAAACGAGTAATAATTTAAATACAACATATTTGCCTACATTTCTATTACTTAAAAATTATTTAAATCTCCATTTACAAAATAAGTATAAATGAATCTGGAAATTAAAAATCACTGTTAATGCAAAATCTCTACATTACATTTAAAATGTAAATTACAATCAAGTAATGTTGAATTAACCTCTGAAGTAAATACCTGAGTAGAAGAAACTGATATCCTTTAGATATTCAATCCAAACTCCATTAAAAATGCCAGACCTAACTTTCAGCCTGTTTTAGTACTGATAATTGGTTTAACTTTCCCCATTCAATAATGTAAACATTTATTTAAAGATAAAATAAGTAAGAGAGAAATAATGAAGATTTTTTAAAACAGCAGGAAAAAAATGCAAACCAGGTACTGTTAGGTACAACATTTTCCTAAAACACAAATAATTCTGAGAACAAAAATCACAAAATTATCTGCGGCAATTATGGAGATCTGATTTTAAACAGAGATTTTTAAAAATTTTTAACTGTTAAAACATGCATCATCGTTTTATCCAAGTTAGTTTTCTCTGACAACTCTACGAAGCATAACTTTCAGGAAAAGACTTACCCTGCAAGATTCATCAAATTAACAGACATTCAGAAACACAACATTTTCAAATCAATACAAATATTAGTGGAAGGCAGGGAGCACTTTTGAACCTTAAAAAGGCCAGGTTGTATTTAAATACTTAATACAGAAGTACTGCATAAGTGGCCTACTGGTGATAGAAAATATGTAAACTTTTGAAAAGAGACAATTTTTTAAGCCTGTTTTATTTACATCAGGTTATCATGAGATTGTTCACACTGCAGAAGTCAGATTTCGGTAAAGACTTTATAAAATGATAACCCCATTTTTAATCACCTCAACATTCAGTTTTCAGGAAAAGGACCAGCTTTCTTATACATTTAAAAAATCATCTCTGGTTCTTATACCAGATTTCACGCTATCCTATTGAGATATCTGAAATGCCAAAAAGCCTTGTCTGGATTTAGGCAGTTGTTTGGATGTAACCTGTCTAAAAAGTAACAGGATTAATTTTTTGAAGTAACAAAAATTCTTTTTATAAATAGTTACTTTAACAACCTGCAAGCTTATTCCACTATGTCACTATCAAGATTCTGGAAAGAGAGTTTCCACTTTAGAGCAGTTTAAGGTATCCCAGCAGAAAGGCAGACTTATTCTTTTACAACTAACATTTTCCTCTCTAAACCATATTATCCAATCTAATCACCCAGCTGACTTTTGACCATTTCTAACAAATACAACCTCAAAGATCAAATGTCCTGTTATGTACTCAAAAACAGAGCAGAATCTTGAAGGCACCACAAGGCAATTACATTGAGGGAAAATACTAAGTATCTACTCTCTGGTATTTTTCTTAAAAAATACAGACATGTTTTAAGATGTTATTTTGTAATCAGAATAATTAAAATATACTCTTCAAATGTTTTGTTTTTTCTTTGGGAAACTACTTGTGCATGCCAATCTTAGAATGGCCCTAAAAACAGAAATATAAACCCACTTAAATTCATCTATGTTCCATTTCACAAACCAAATCAATAGAGCATAAATTTCACACACATACCACAATTTTTACATGATAAAAGAGACTGATAATTAACATGTGCCTACAATGAATGTTTCCCACATTGTTTAAAAACATATAAAACCCAGTACTCCTGATTTAAAAAAAGGTATCAAAGAACTATAAAAGATAAACTTACAATGCACTGAATTTAATGTACAGTTTATTCAAATTATAATCTCCACATTCCTTAATCCTTAATAAGATCACAAAAAAGTTCTGACTTAACAAGAATCACAGAAAAATCTTTGGGGAAATTATCTAGGAACTAAATTTATACCTACAATCAGTGTTAGTCAAGGAAAATCCTGGTCCTTGATTATGAATAAGCAGGCCCTGACAAGAAACAAGCAAGTAGGATCCAAGTAGGAAATATCTGTAATTTTAGTTGAACCAAATCCTTTTTAATTTCTACCAAAACAGCTAACTCACTGTGTCTTTCTTAAGATTTCCATGTAAGATATTTAGCTTGTATTTCTACCTAAGATTTTTTTACTTTGAATTTTTCCTTCACTATGAAATGAAGCTAAGGAAATTAAATTAAATATGGATATAATTATGAGACAAGCTAAAATAGAACACTAAAATACTTGTTTTAGATCTTGTTTGAAGTAACTGTCTTTTTTAAAGAAATCTTTCACATCTAACAAGAATACTAATAATGACTTACTTCCCAGGTCAAAAGTGTTTTCAAGAAAAAGTGTTTTAGATGGTCCCAGAAACAGACTCTGAGACAAGAACTCAAAAAACAAGAAGCTCACTTGGGAGGTAAATCCCAGGGAACACTCGATAAAGGTATGGACAGTGACGAGGAGGAAGAAAATAAAGAATACATATTTAACAGCTTCCTGCTGTGGGCAATGAAGTCCAGTCTCACTGGAAACTCTAGGAGACAACATGAAATATGCCTCAGAGTATCACCAGGAGGGCAAGTTAGCTAGAATAATTATCCTCCAACTACCATCCATCACTGGCTGAGGGCTGCTCCCAAGGCATTATCTTCCTAGCATTTCCAATCTGCCCTGTGTGCAGGCGAGACAATCCAAGGCAGAGTCACAGGTGCTTGGAGGACACTCTATGCATGGACCAGAAGGGTAAGAGCCCAGCGTCTGCTGCAAAGTCTCACCATCAGTAACTCACGTACCAAATAACAGAAATTTCATTTTTGTCAATGTCCCATATAAACCAGCAGTGCATTTTAATAATGCAGGCAACAGAATAGAATGTTTAGGTCTTAAAGTAAACTTCCGAGAAAAGAAAATACAAGTCTTCAGAGTTAGTAAAAGTATGGAGTACTTTAATCTACCAAAAGAAGTCTATTTTTGCCTAAATTAATCAAAGTAGACATGTACATGAATGATTCCCATTTTTATTAAGGTTGCAAAATCCCATTACTATTTGAATTCAACATATCTCAAACAGCCAGCACCAAACACAAAACATAGAGTAATAATAATAAGGTATATATAGCATTTCTAACACACAGGACTGAAAATTAGAGGAGCTGAATTCTTGTCCTCGCTCTGATACTAGCTAGCCATGCACACTATGTAAGTCATATTATTTGTATGGGCCTGCATCAGGTTGCTATCAATAAAAATAAAGTAATAATGTCTGGCCTACTTATTGTAGAGACTAAGAGGAAAGAAAAAGTTGTGAAACATTTTAAAAATCAAAAGTACAATATATTAAATAATAAGGAATTTTTTTATTGTCATAAAAAGTCAAAGGTGGAAAGGGATGATATAATTGAATTCTAACTCATGTTAATAAAGAAATAAACTCTGCTCTCGTAAAGAGTAGTGACTTGTTTCAGCAAATCAGCAGCAACTCACCAGCAAAGCTGAAAATGAATTAGAGTGAAAAAGAGGCCATAGTATCTTTCTACTTGACAGTTGGCTGAACATGTCACTGGGAAAGTAGCTAAAGCACATTTTAATTATTGTTTTTAGAATTTTGTAACATTTCTAAATACCAGTAAACACCAAAAGATATTGTAAAATATGAGCTAAGAACCTTGGGCCAGTGGTTTCAAATTTACCAGATCACTTACACTATCATAGATTTCATTTAGTACTACAAAGAGCCTAGGAATATTAAATTCTACCATCTTTTAAAATCAGTAAGGAAGCTGCTTTCCACAATTAAAAACTGAAAATGGAGGGAAAAAAGCCAATGAAAAAAGTGCTTCCAACTAAAAGGTTTATGTTTTCCTGCCCTTCAGAAAACACCGCATATGAAGACTATCTTTTGTTCTCCTTGCCTTAAAATTCATCAAAACTGAACAAATTTTGTCCATTATGTTAGATTCAAGTGGATAAATTTTAAAAGAAAATGTAGAAAAAAATTCCATTTATAAAATTGTTAAGCTGAAAATACTTTTATTAAATCTATCTAGTTCAACAGTCTATTTAATTTAAAAATTCAACAAAATTCTGTGCTTTATGTATCATTCTAGGTTTTTTTCTTAGTTTTCAACATGTTTTAGTACTTTTTACTTAAATGTATATAACACCATGTTCAGTAAGTAATTCAGAGAATATGATGGTCAGAAAAATTTAAATATTTTCGAAAAGTTGCACTGGCCAATTTAAAGACCAGAACTCAGGTCTTGCACGTAGCCAAACACACCTGGCCTTCAATAGCTTAATAATGGTATTTATATGCTCTTTGGTTTCACTATTAGGATGACAGGAAAAACATAGGACTACAGCTAGTAAAGTTAAAACCTCACCGTACAGTACGAAATACACATTTAAACATAATTTATAATTTATAATGAAAAAAACCAATTGTATTATATTATGGCTTTCAAAATCAGAAGAATTGGCTTTAAAAGTTTTTTCTATTCTTTTATAGGGTGTTGGCCAAAACCTTGTATGAGAGTTAAACATACACACATACACAATAAATGTGATAGATCTTGGGGACAAACCACCGTGAAATTCCCAGAGAACCTTTAAATAAGTGACAAATCTAAAACTCTAAAATTACTGACATAGTACTCCAAAAAGCAGCATTTAACAATGAACTCATGATAGGCAAACAAATTCCATCCACAATGGTGACTTTAAAAAAGACAGAAGTCCTAGTTACCAGCATTACTTGAGAGTACTTTTACCAAATATAGCACAGTCAATAATAGTGTGACAAGCCACTCAATTGTATTTAAGGGTAAAAGAGAAAGAAGGTAGAGAAAATTTATCTGCCAGCTGTTCTTGGTTCCCTTCCTAATATTCTGACATTCACGGGTATAAAAAGAGCAAGCTCTCTCAATACCCTTCTCTGCTGCAGTTATGGCTCTTTTAATGTTCAAGAAGCAGCTGTTTAAGAAAGTTAGTCACTGATTTAAAGACCAACTTAAATTTATTTTAGTAAATAGAAACTTCTAGTTTGTATTTAAATGTTTTAACTAAAAGAAAAGTACATTAATTATTCTAAGGGTCCACTGTTCCTCCATTAACATGTAACAATAATCAATTTATAATCTTTTAAGTTAGTGTTAAAGGATCAAATCAATTTTTATTTAAAAATTACTGCCCTTGATAGTTTTATACACATGAAGTAAGTTCCATTTTATTTTGTACTAATTCCATTAGCTTTTTTTCTGCTTGGTGTTCCATAATTTTAGGTCTACATTAATAGTATACCCAGGATGATGGTGATGCTGATACAATAGGTAGGATCTGACTCTGACAATCACTGATCTAGCTTTCAAGTATTTCCAATGCTATTATGAGGATAGAACTGATTTGCATTTAGAAATTCTCATACAGAACATTAAATGTGGAACCAGAAACTTCTATTTCTTAATTTTTCCACCAAAGAACAAAGAACAACTCCATTCCTTCCTACACATGGTAGTCAAATATCTGGAAAAAAAAAACCCAAAAAACAAAAAAACTCCTTCCCTTTAAACTTATCTTGTACAAAATAAATACTATCAATTTCTTTGACTGCATCTACTCTCTGTAGCACTCAGGGCTTTTATCACTCCAGATGCCTCCCTATGCACACTATAGTTCATAATGCCCCATTAATATGTACCACTTACAATCTAACATAATAATATAAAGGTTTTAGACTGAATGTCAGGCTGCATGTGGTTTATTACACTTCCTAATCAGTAATAGTTCTATAACCACATTAGGTCTTTCAAACAACCATACCCCAGCATTATCCAACTGTCAGTCTATGAAATAATACTAATCTTTGATGAAGTTTTCAGTGATCCAGAGTAAAAGAGAACAGAATAGAGTAGTAATTTTTCCATCAACTAAATATTGGGCAGGGTGGGAGTGAGGGGTTAAATATTAAGGGATGGTGATGGAAGATGGTAGTTGTTTTCCCAAAACAGAGTCACAATTCACAGTATCTCTTAATTTATTGGTCTATGCCCTAGAATACTCAGGTAAAAGGTTCATCTCATCCATCTTCTAATACCATCTAGGTAGCCAAGTTCGTAGAATAATTTCTTTAATTTGCAACAACCAATCATAACCTCCACTCATCACTCTTTTATGGCAGCAAAGCAAAACTCCCAATGGACTTCAGCAAATAAAAGGGTTGAACACTAGTACTTTAACACTAGTTCCTAAGACCTCCTAGTTTCCTTTACCCACTTCCTTACTTACCTTTATAATTCTACATTAACACTCAAACCCAGGCAAATGGACTACATCAAATTAAGAGAGGTTTGAGATGATAAAAACTGAGTATCATTTGTTGCAGTTTAAATTACTGACCAGTATTTGAACTACAAGTAAACTATACCATTTAGGACAGGGGATAACAAACTATGGCCCATGGACCAAATCCAGATGTCTTTTTGTGTAAAGTTTGAGTGAAACAGAGCCACACCCATTCACATACACGGTGCCTACTGCTGCTTTTGTGTTACAACTGGCACAGGTGAGTAGTTGGGACAGAGACCATATGGCCTGCAAACTCCCAAATATTTACTATCTAGCCCTTTACACAAAACATTTGCCAAACTCTAATCTAGGGCAATGAACTATTTACTAGTGAAGAAAAATCTGTGACCTGCAACAGTAATCAGTGACTAATGCAGGACGTACCACCCACACTGGAGTATCTAAATATAAACACTGAATATAAAATCTGAATAGTCCTTTATCCTACTTCTGTATGAAGACTTGTTGCCCAACCAAGACAAAGCATTTACTTACCTGCTCACTGAGCTAATCTTTAACACACATTTCTCAACAATTCACTAGTAGAATAGTGAAGAATCCGTGAATATACTGCTCTGTAATCTATGGTTAAAAAAAAAGTTGCTGCAAATAACTCAAAAGTACATACAGAAGAAACTGTACACAACTACATAATAATTTCCTTTACCTTTTAGATTTCAAATACAAAACACTTTTAAGGCACTTAAAGTAGAAAAGCTTATTATTTAGGTAATAGTTACTGTATTAAATTATGCAAATTAATTTCCCTTTTGTGTTAAAAGAAGACTTTCACTTTTATGTATATAGAGTTGAAGTCAAGGTAAAACTTCTAACCCAATTTAATCATGTAGCATTTTAACATTTAAGTGACACCAGAATCTCTAAAGAATAGTTCCAACATTAAAATACTTTGATATTAGAATGCCCGTAAGAGATCACTTCCACATTTTCCAGATAAGAATGTCTCAATAGAACATGAAATATTTATAGTAAGAGAACTAATCAGTGGCACAGACAGAACTAGAATCCAGTACTTAACTATCAGTTTGGAACTCTTTCTCCTTCATAACTGAGTATGAAAGATATGCTCATATTCTAGGAAAAGGTAAAGTGATAGTGAAATATTCTAGAGTTTTAAATGTACAGTAAACATATTCACAGGGGTATCACCCACTCAGGTTAAGCAATCCTCTTGTGTTTTCTACTAATCAATCAACTACAAAATCACAGAAGGAAAAAAATGAATTCATGGTAAAGCCACTCTTACTAGAACAATCAAAAGTACAACCAATTATTTGCTTGACAAACTGTCAACAATTTAAAAAAAATCAATAGTGAAGAAGGGACAGTATGACAGGTACTCATGTACTGCTAATTTGGTACAAACTTTCTGAAGGGTAATTTGGCCATATTTCATAGTGCCTAAAAAGTTCTCACCATCTAAACCAATTATCCCACTCCCATGAATATATCCTAAAGAACTAGTCTAACATAGAGTTCAAATTTCACATACAAAGATGTCCATCCCCCTATTATTTATAAATGTGAAATACTAGAAACAATCTAATATCCAAAGAGAGAACTGGTTCAATTATGGTATATATTCATACAATAAAATATTAGGCAGCCATTTTTTAAAAATCACATTTTCAAAGACATGGGGGAGTATTTAGGAAGTTAAGTTATAAAACATAGGATATACAACTATATGGTCAATATAATCTCAATTTTGTTATTATGCACACACACAAACACATATACACACTCATACATATAAATAGCATAGACAAAGACTGAGAGGAAATACAAAAAATATTAACAGTGTTATCTCTGGATAGTGAAGTTGCAGATAATTTTTTTTCTCTTCTTTATCCTTTTCAGTATTTTCTAAATTCTCTATAATAATCATGTTATCAGGTTTATACTCAGAAAATAATAAAAATTCACTCTGTAGTCAAGTTTAAAATTTTTATAGTCTATATAATAAATAAGGAATAAATATTTATGGTACTCAAAAGTATACCTAAGTGATGGGAAATAAATCATTAATGTGTACGAGTATAATTTCCACACACGTATAGGTGGGTAAATTTGAATCCAAAACATTATTTTTTCTCAATCCTTGAGTATAGAAAGTTGGTATTTAGTAATTAAGAAATGCAAATCTTTCAATAAAATTGGTGCAAGGCATCTAAAAATTGTGCTATTCGGGCATAACACTGAAGATATAAATGCTCTCCAGTGTAATGTAGATACCCAGTTTTAGACTGAAACAGGTGTAACCTAGTACATGCATGGTGGCCAATAATTAACTAATTAAATTATATATATATAAATATATTTCCCCCCACCCCCCACTCCAAGTGACTAGGAATGGTCTATGCTTTTAAAAAAAGAAATACAACACCATACCATTATTTTAGTTGGAAGAGCCGCACCAAAAATCATGACAAAAAATTTGTAGAACTGTAAGAAAATCCAGTGGTTTTTTTTGTTTTTGTCATTGTTACTGATTACTTGCTAAAAATTCAAATAAGAGAGTCAAATTGCTTAAAAGCACTACAAAAGCATAGCAGTAGTGTATGGTCTGCAATGATTTGAAACCACTAAGAATACTCTTCAATGTCTCCTCATTTGCAGACTACTGCCTATCAAACACGATCTTTGAAGGAAAGGACTACTTCTATGTTCTTTTACCAATCTTGAATTTATATTGTTACAATATAGTAATGACACAAAGTGATGTCACGCACAAAAAGGCAAACTGTTTGTAATTTTAAAAGCTAACTTTAAAATATGATTCTATCCGTGATAAAAAATCACATAAATATTATTGTAAAAAATAAAATACATCCTAACATATTTTTACATGAGCTGAAGTCTACCACTTTTAACATAAAAATTCTGAGATGGAATTAATAAAAAAACAATTTTCTTATGTACCACAGAGCAATAAGTTTAAATCAGACTATTTTGAGTTGTGTAGCCCTTTATTAGCAACTAAAATAGAAGGTATCTGTTGTACAACACGGGTAGTAATTGACTGTAACTGGAGATTTATTATATTCTAATACAGATCATTTATAAATGCAATTTCTTTATTAAAAAGCTTCCACCCTTTTTTTGTTTGTTTGTGTACAATTTGCAAAACTATTCTGAAAGCGGAATATATGTGCACAAGTCTGCAAAGAGTGCAAATTTAGGATATGGTAAATGCTTTACAAGTTACTCTCAAAAAACTTTCCCACAACTGGGCCTTTACATTGCCATCTTTTTTGATCAAAATATTTTGATGCCAACCTTCCTTCCACTGCCCTAAACTATAAAGCATTTTTTAATGAGTTGAAATTAAGGAAGGACTACACCTACTAGAAAAGAAGAGAAGAAAGTTCTATTAGTTTGAGGTTTCAGAATCCCCCCAAACCAGGACCAGTATCTTGGTAAGGGCTAGGCTGGGACCCCGGACAGAGAATGAGTATGTGCAGGTGGCATCCCTGAGGATTCAGAGCTTCAGTGGACCGTGAGTGCTCCCGCTGCATAACTCACTGAACTGTCTTGCCAGTTTCTACACTGGCTTGACTGGGCATAATTCAAAAAGGAAAAGCTCATATTCATTCCATTCTTCTGGAGCTCTGTGATAGCCTAGGGGAAAAAAAAATTAGTTACAACAGACTTCATTTACAAAAGTGAATACTCTTTGAATGTGTTGGTGGCTTCTGTCCACTTCACAGCTGAAGCCTAGATTCTTTTCTCTTGATTTGGAATCTAGATATTCAAGATATCCTCTTGAATATCTTGTCACATCATATCAAATAGGTAAAAGAGAGGACTCCTTATTTCATTCTCTCAAAGAACTTCCACTAATCTAGCTTCTTAATAAGTATCAATCATCTTTCACCCTACCTTTATTATATTTAATAAGGCCACTTTGAGAAAAATATACCTCTCTTTTCTCTAAACCAAATCGGAGCCACTTCTGTCATGAAATACTGGAGTCTCCTCTTTGTCTAAGGTTGACTAAATTCAAAATATATATATAAATTAAGTTCTAGATCTAAGAAGTAAACCAGGATTTTTACTTTAATTGTGGACTGGTTTGTCATTGATTTCATTAATATTTTATTTGATCCAATTCAGACTTTAGGAAATTAGTGTAGCTTACCTAGTTTAAATTTCAAGAATTAGTTTAAGCCCTTAACAGACTTTTCTACCAGTCAATACTGCTTAAGAGAAAACCATTCCTAAAAATCCACAATGCACTATCTTTCAAATCACACCAAAATAACATGGACTTCAACATTCTACCCTACACTATTCTAGACTAACATTGCCCTCTCCATGATTTCCCTGCCTCTCCAAACAATGAATGCATTATTGCTTCCTCCTCTTATTCCTGAGTATATATACTTTCTTCTTTCTTAAAAAGTTTCACTTTTTCTCTCAGGAAAGCCATATCATTTTATTTATCAGAGAAAAAATTACTATCTCTTTCAAAAATCCAGCTACCTGAATCTTTTGCCTCTTACTACTCTTTACAGGAAATATTATTGTTGTAAAGAGAAAAATATATACATGTCATCTGTCTTGTGTTACTAAATTATGAATATCTAAAGCTCAAGAGCAGAATCTTCTGTTTATTTTTTATGGAGTTTAGAACATTAAATAAAGCCAAAAAATTAATAAGGCTACTTATTACCAAAGGTTACTTTGGTTTATATTTGTAAAGAACATATTGGCTGTGAGTCAAGAGAAAAACTAGGTTTCTATTCTAATTTTTTCTATATTTAAAAGAAAGCACTGGCCTGTCTTCCAGTAAAAACTTTTTATTCATGTAACCAAAATAATGGAAATCCAAATTATCTTAAATGTACTAGAAAGAAAATTTACTGTATGTACCTAGAAACAATGCTAATAAGGTAACACAGATGATAACAATTAAGATATTTTGAAACATCACAGGATCAAATGTTAAGAATCAAGGCTTGCTAATGATACTCACATTTAATAACACCCCAATGGGATGTCTTCCACATATAGTATTATGGTATTTCTTCAAGTAATTGCTAAAAGATACGGGGTCTAATTGTTCTATAATACTCATACCCTAAAAAAAGAAGAGAAAAAGAAAATGAAAGAAAAAGAAAAAGGTACACAATTTATTATTTTCTCATTACATTTCAAAACTGTTAGTTAGAGCTAAAAATCATAATTTTTCAATAAAGGAGAAGTAATGAAAATACTTTAAGTACTCCTTGTTAAATACCCTACTCATTCATCAAGGGTAATCTCATTAGAGTCAACTCTAAACAATATGTACACTTTATTAAGAGAAAAGTTCCAGCCTTCAGGTTAGTTTTTTCTGACCTCTTGGTATGTTTCTATAGCACCATCACCAGTTACCACTTAGGTCACAAACATTTCACAATTTTACATTTTACTTATATAAATGTATTTACAAAAGTAAATCTGCTGTGAAAATGTTCATATAAAATCTAAAATTAAATTTGATATATGGCTGGGTTTTTTTTCCCATAATCATAATATTTCTCCTACTACTGGCACAAATGATTAAAAGTTTATTATAATTTAGCTAATTCCATGACATACACTTAAATATTAACAGTGTGCAAGGCATTCTGAATTATCAGTATGTGATAAAAACATACCACAAACTAAGACAAAAGCTAACATATTTTAATTAATTTAAAGCTCATAAGAGATATATGCTTAAGCAAAATAGGCCTGGGAACATTTTTTAAAGGATCTTTTTATCTCTCTATATTTTTCAATTATAATGCATTATTTTTAAGATTTTAATTCAGAATCAAAAATCTTAATACTATTAAGTATTAATAAACCACTATGATTTGGACACTTATTCACCCTAAATTCCATACTCTTCAAAAGCATTTAAATAATGTGTTCATAGTACAATAATACAGAGCAATTAAATCAAGCAAATAAATCACTGATTCTCACTCATTCATTCACCAATTACCTTACCTTGTTTTCAATTCAGGTAAAATATTTTACATTTGTGTTCAACAGACAGGACTAACATACTCTGAGCGAAATGTAAATGGTGGTTTAACAAGGGAATCAACTGCTATATTTTGTGTGGTTTTTAAATTATATTTCAACACGTTTTAAAACAATCACAGTGGAAAAAGCACCTAGAGTAATAAGATGATCACTCACTCATCTGAAAAATGATAGTAATCAGTAGGTGACACACAAATAGTGCAATAGCAACATCAAAATTTAATTTTATAAAGAACCTGCTTACAGAGTATTCAAGTCATTCATAAACATCATCACAACTTCCTGCAAATACATCTGAAAGATAGTTGTGTGTGTGTAATCAACTTTCAATTGATTGCACATTCAATTAGCCACTCTCAGATTCATCCACAAGCCAGTGTTTAACGCTAAGCTGTTTTCCCATACAAACTAGGAGGCTTCCAGGTCAATAGTCTTCAGTGACATATGGTACAAGTTCAGAGAAATATGAACAAAAAATTAAAATGTAAGATAAATAATTAGTATCATAATGCTGGTACAAAGAAAATGACACAATATATTTCCAAACCAAGTAGTAACGCAGAGATGGAGCTACAAATCTCTTCCATACATATGGATAATCAAGATATAACTTCCTAAAGATGAAGAAACTGAAGCATGAAAAAGGTTAAAAGCTTGCCTCTAAATTTCTAATCTGAGGCTCTTCTTACTGACTACTCTGCTTCATATAGTGTAAGAGACATACAAGCAATTCTTTAAATACTCTCACATAGTTGTAATTGGTACACACATTTTAAGAGAACTTCTATTGTTTCTGGATGAAGTTGGGACAGCTTACCTTAAATAGAATTCTACTCATTAATAAATTATGTAACACTGAGGTTCTGATGTATGTTTTAATATTAAAATCTTAATGTACATTTTGAATGAACTTATCACATTTATACATTGACATGAAGAATTCAAAGAGAAGAAAACTAATGCTCAAATTTGTTAAAGACAAAGAATTCAAAATGGCTGGCCAAGAAGTTTCATAGAGAAAGATGTAAAATAAGGTACACTGTTAAATAAAGTGTTCAAAATTAAGATATAATGGTTAAATTTAAAAGGGAAAAGAAAAAATTGAGATGATAGAAACTAAGGGATTAAATTTAAACTTTTAATTCCCTAAAGTGTGTTATGTACCTACTAGGGCCAGAATCAATTCCATTACAATCAATTCTCTGACAAATAAAAATAATGAAAGGGTATGCACTTTTATAAAGGGATACAGAGGAAAAAATAAGGCTTTTCTCAATAGTGAAAGTCTCCAACTGGAAAAGTCACAAAGTATTGCAAACAACAGCAATAATGATAATGAAAAAGAGGACATCCATTAAGTAATACAGAACATGGGCAAATATACTTTTGTATATATTTGTATTTTGATGCTAACAATTTTTAAATTACTGTTACTAAAATTCCAGGAAGATGAAAATGCTAATTTGATACTACTGCCAAAATTCCCAGAAGATAAAGAAAGAAAGTGCTTCTCAAATATGTTTAATCTTCTATTCCTTAAAATACAAGAAGATACGATCAGTGAATCCGAAGTCCAGGCTATGAAAATCTTGCCTAGGGCCTAATACATTGAGAATCTCTTCACATGAACTTAAATCTAATATGAAGTATTAAAGATCTAAGATACAAAGCAAACATCATAAACTCCAAAAGCCTGTACCCATCCATATTGGTTTCTGAGAAATTCAGCAGCTTCAGCAAGAAATCCTCAGATTGAAAGCTAACTCCCTACCTTGAGGGGACAAGGGCAGAGGGAATCTATCATTATGACTCTCCAAGTAATGAGAAATCCCTGTAATGTCAAATCCCAAGTGGCAATCCTAAACTGAATAGAGAGTTTTAACTGACAAAGCTGCAAATTCAGGACTCTGATAAGGCAACAAAGATCTTCCGTTTTAGGGAAGGGGGGTGATGGGCATGGAGGAGAGCACTTGTGGGGATGAACACTGGGTATTATATGGAAACCAATTTGACAACAAACTATTAAAAAAATAATAAAAAAATAAAAATAAAAATGCCATTCTGATGTAAAAAAAAATCTTTCCTTTTTAAAAAGTTTATCTATATACAATAAAGTATTTAACTTAAATTAAAAATTTTTAATGTTTGTCTGTTTTTGAGAGAGAGACAGAGAGGCAGAGCATGAGCGAGGGAGGGGCAGAGACATAATCTGAAGCAGGCTCCAGGCTCTGGGCTGTCAGCAAAGAGTCCAACATGGGGCTCAAACTCATGAGCTGGGATATCATGACCTGAGCCAAACTCGGACGCTTAACTGACTGAGCCACCCAAGTGTCCCAAATTTAATTTCATTTTAAATATTATCACCTAGAAGCAATCTCCCTCTAAAATAACAAACACAAAAAAGGAGTAAAACGTTTTTAGAGGACTTTAAGACATAAGAACTAAAACCATGTCTTTTTATTACTATGAACACATAATCACCAACTGATCAAGTTACTAGGACTGTGGTCTCATTTTCTAAAGTAAGGATATATATTTATGTTAGAAAATTGGGTATACATTTAGGGAGGCAAGGTGGGAAAAGGAAATATTCTGTTTTCTGTAAGAGGCAACAAGATAAAAATCTTAGAGTGAAAGAAATTTTATGGGGGGAAAAATCACCCTAAAGACAGCAGTGTTAAGAAGCAAGTACTAATAAATAGCTATCTTAAAAGACAATATTATAAAACCTTATGCCAAAGAGTACTAAAGAAACTACTGGCCTAAGTTCAAGAAAGAATATTAGTAGACAAATATGAACAATTTCACTTTCAAAAGAGTGGGAAGAAAGAAAAGTAGCTCAAGTTCAAATTAAATGAAGCGACTACTAATAAATTTGGAAGGAAAATAACATTACAAAGATGACTACCAAAGACACTTTCAGATTCTCTCTGCCAAACCATAAATAATTTAGCAATGTCCATAATGAAACATTGGTCTACATCAAAAGTGATACAGAAAAAAAATAACGTGATTATGTGACATATATAAAATATATTAAGTATGTAATTTTATCGTTAATTTTCCTAGTAAATAATTCCAAAGTTCACAAAAATCAATGTCTTAAAGTATATTCTGCTTTGGTCACAATAATTACTGAAATTGCAAAGTACTAACTACCAAAAACATAATCAGGAGCCACTACATCTCTTGTAACTAGTTACTTATTTTTTTCCCAATTACAACATTTGGAAGATCCAGTGTATTTTCCTATATATTTTTCTTTATGTATTTTTTTCACATAATTCAATTCCAAAATATTCAAATGCTTAGCGATATAATTATTTTGCAATATGAGGAAAAGCTGTTTTTTTTTGTTTTTGGAACCTAGAAACACTTTTACTTACTTTAGTAACTACATGTAATAAGATTTTCCTGATAACAAAAAAAGAGCCAAAACTTAATTAACACACTAATTTTGAACAGATTATACATAGGGGCGCCTGGGTGGCTCAGTCGGTTAAACTCTGACTTCAGCTCAGGTCATGTTCTCACACTTCGTGAGTTTGAGCCCCGCATCAGGCTCTGTGCTGACAGCTAGCTCAGAGCCTGGAACCTGCTTCAGATTCTGCGTCTCCTCCTCTCTCTGCCCCTCCCCTGGTCATGCTCTGTGTCTCTCTGTCTCTCAATAATAAATAAACATTAAAAAAAATTTTTTTTAAAGAACGGTTATACCTAAAATTTTATAGTTTTTCATTTTATCAAACTTTCAAAATGCATTAATAATTACAATTCAGAATTCCTAACACTTGTTAATACTTATATAGAGAACCATCCAACTGTATTTGCTCTCAAAAGATTGCATATATAGGGGCGCCTGGGTGGCTTAGTCGGTTAAGCGTCCGACTTTCGCTTAGGTCATGATCTCACAGTTCTTGGGTTCGAGCCCCGCGTCGGGCTCTGTGCTGACTGCCAGCTCAGAGCCTGGAGCCTATTTCAGAGTCTGTACCTCCCTCTCTCTCTGATCCTCCCATGCTCACGCTGTCTCTCTCTCTCTCTCCTAGAAATAAAAAAACAAAAAACAAAAAACAAAAAACAAAGATTGCATATATAAACTAAGATATTGGTTCTCAAATGAATGAAATAATTTGTAACATAAAATGTCACTTTAGAAAAGGCATATACAGAGGAATATTCACCATTTGGTCATAGAAGTCAGTTAACAAACAGGTTATTTAAGAGTCTAACAGTGAATATACATATGTATATGCATAAAAATATACATACATGATTATATGTATGGAACTAATCATTCTGATTATTTTAATCTGTTTAATCCAACCTCCCAGAATTGACTTATCACGTGAATTAAGAGCATGCTAACAAAAGAACACTTATAAGCCATTTAAAAATTCTATATATAAACAGAAAGGGACCACAAAAATCAGACTCCAAGTCAAGTATCAAATCAAATATTAAATTCAAACATATTAATAAGAAGCAAATACTCAATATTCAATCAGTGTATCCCAGTCTACTTAAATAAAAATTCAAAAATTATGCCCTGATGATTTTGGACATGTAAAATATGATAAATCAGATGCAGGTTTAGAAGCCATTCTTAAGCTTACTGGTTCTACATATACTTTTGAACAAAACTTTCTAATTTCAAAGATTTAGAAGCTACCAGAACCAGCAACAATTTCAGGAGAATTATGAGAATCATGCCAATAGATAAATGTTACTCTTTTTGCTTTGCCTCAAGGTAAGAAACCAAGGTCTATTTGTCTAACTGATAATACACATCAAGAAAGGTTATAAAGCTACTTCTCTTAAGATAACAATCAATATAGAATTAGAAGGCTAAGGGAATTAAGTACGCATGTTTATACATAACACATAGAATAATAAATAATATTAAAGTTTTTAAATGTGACCACAGTTCTAGAGAGTTCCAAAGAATGCCACTATGTTTGGTGACTTCAGAGTACCAGGTAAACTAATATTTTGGGAAAAACATCTCTCTGTCCTAGAAGCATCGATTCATGGATTTATAATTTCTTGCGTGTGCAAAATTAAATGTTGCTAATTAAAGTTGAAAAATGATTTAAGGAGCTGAAGAGAAAACAAGGGGAGACAGATAAATAGGAAATATTGTTCTACTTTAACAGATTAGGGCTATAGTAAGACAGTTCAAATTCACCTAACCAAACAAATTTAGGAACAAAAAGATGTTAGGACTCATTCCATACTACCAAAAGGCGATCTCCTGGGGTAGGTATGGGCGTCTATTTTGAAAAAATTTCATGGATGATTTAGGTTATAAAGACCAGGTTAAGGATTAATATAGCAGACAATCCTACCTCTGGCCTGGCTCGAATTACCATCTACATGTTAGAAGTCTCAAACTTACTCCAGACCTCTTTTCTGGGCTTCAAGCCAATATAGTTAATTCCTTAGCAAAGCCCTGTTTAATATTTCTGAAAGAGATTTCAAATCTACCAACTTCTTTCCATATCCATTAATACCACCCCAGTCCAAGTTACTACCATCTCTCCCCTCAACTACTGCCCATGCCCACTGTTACTACTCCTGAACCTTATATAGAATCCATCCTCTACACAACCACCAGAATACCCTTTAAAAGAATTTATTACATTATTTTCACTTCCCCTTGTACTTGCATAAATTTCTTATTCTGAAATATAAAGTCCTCCATTATCTGCTCTCTGCCTGCCCTTCCTGCTACAGCTTGTACCATTCTTAGCCTTACCTACCGCACTCCTGCAACACCTTCCTTTTTCTTCTTTTCTTCACATACTAGCTTTTTCCCCATCTTTGCATAGGCAGTTCCTTCTGTCCAGAATGCTCTTTCCCAGATCTGTACTTGGTTTGCTCCTTCTTACCTTTCTCAGCTTAATGTCTCTCCTCAGGGACGTTTACTCCAATCCCTCAATCAGCAATCACTCAAATCATTTACCATTTCAAAACCCTTTCTATATTTTCTGCACAGCACATGTCACTATTGGAAACTTATATACCCTTACCTTTGTAATAAATAAATAAATAAATAAATAAATAAATAAATAAATAAAATGTATCTTCTCCTGTTAGAAAAAAGTTCTGTGAGAGCAAGTGTGTTTGCTGCCGTATCTCCAACAGTGCCTAGGACTGTAAATGCACTCAAAAATAACTAGCAAACTGAAAATCCAAATGCCTGCCTCACTGACATCTCCACTTGGATGTCTTAAAGGCAACAGCAAATATAACATATCCTTAATGGGATTTATGATTTCCCTACTTCCTAAAACATGAGTCCTAACTTCTTGTGCTTTAGACCTAAGTGAAAAGTACCAACACTCAATCAGCAGCATAAGAGAGAAATTTAGAAGTTATCCTTGATACTTTCTTCCCCAGCAAGTTCAAGGAATCTCCAAGTCCTATCATCAATCCGTCTCTTAAATATACTGAATATATCCACTCTGTCCCTCTCTTCCACCATGACCACCCCATCCACTATCTAAATTAGCATCTGTCACCTGGATTACCAAATTGGTCTACTGATTTCTCTTCTGACCTCCCTCCAGTCTACTTGCTACACAGCAGCTATATGAGCTATTCAAATACAATCTGATTTTATCACTTTCCTGTTTAATACCCTTTAAACAGTCAGCTCTAGATTCTCTAGCTTCATTTATCACCATTGCCCTGTCCAGTCATCTACTGATTCACTCAACAACTATGTATATTTAGTACCCAGTGAAAGGGTGATAAAAAGTGGACAAAGGTCCTGATCTCATGAAGCTTATAACCTAACAGGAGAGTATATCACCAAACAAATCAACAAATGATAAGTCACACAGTAATTAATATTGAGAAGAAAACTTAAGTAGGGTAGGGTCATAGAACAACAGTTTGCCATAGGGGCATAATGGAATATTGTGGGCACATTTTTGGGAGGTCCCAATAATTAGAAGATGCTACTGGTGGATTTACTGAGTGGGGTCCAGGGATGATGACTGTCCTCTAGTACAAGACAGTCCCCCCCACAAATTACTGTTCTCATCCCAAAGCACTCTGACATGTCCACACAGATGAAAATACCTATGTATAATTATTTATACCCTTAACCTTATTTTATATACATAAATACTAAGAAGTTTTGCAGTTTTAATACACAGTAGATTCACCAGGAATTTCCATATCATATAAAGTGAGGGAAGGCTCTATTTTGTTTAGGTTACAATTTTACTAAGAATTATTCACCACTGTGGAAAATCAAGTCACCTTGTAACATAGCTTAGTGATGTGAATCACTAATATAAAAGAGATGTTTAGGTTTGGATTGGTAGCTGTTATTTAATGATATAACGTGCAAGTATTTAACCACTTCATAATGTCTCCTAACATAGATGGCATCTGGGCACTTACATTATTAAAAATATACTAGTTTATCATAAACTATTTCCCTTTTTCATATTATAGTTAGGGTATTTGCTTAATTTAATTATGTATACAGGAAGCTTATATTCAATAATTCATCCACCTGAAAAATATTTATTGAGTACCTACAAATGGTCTACTCACGACCCTTAGCACTTTGGATATATTTTGGAGAACAAAATAAATATCCTAACAAAACTGTGGGAAGTAGAATATTTAGTCTGTTGAAAGAAAAAGTACAGCAGGGTAAGTGGATTGGTAATGCTCGATGTGTATGATGCAAAATTGAACAGGGCAGTCAGTGCGTCTCGTTGGGAAGGTGAAGCTGAGGAAAGCCACAGAGTGAGACAATTGAGTGAAAAAAGGGCAAAAGTCCTAAGCTAGGCACATGTATGTCATTAACATGGAACAATAAGGAGATCATGTGTCCTAAATATCTTACATCTCTACACTGTAATAGCTTCTAAATCTGTTCAATGACTACACAGTAAGTTCCATGAAGTGGGAGACAATGTTCTCTCTTCTTAACATCTTCAAAACTTCACACAGTACCAGACACACAGTAAACACCCATTACCACCTGCCACATGAAAAAAATAAATGACGACAGAATCAGAAAAGTTTTCTGAGGCAACTGAGCACTAAGACTCAGAAGAATAAGACCAGAAGGAGAAGCCAGAAAAGAATTAAAGACTGAAGTGACAACATTTTTATAAAGCCGAAAGAAAAGTCAGTAGATTAAAATCCAAACAAAATTCCAAAGGTAAAAGTATTTGGCCATAATTGGATCTAAGTAACACGACAGATGTAAATATGATAAAATCTAGGTAAAATAATATCTGCTAAGTAACTAAATTTGCATTCACTCCATTTTGCTTTTAATAAAATACACAAGATAATAGCCCACCTATAGTTTTAGATCCAGATCCTTTACTAAAATGTTTTATCTACTTTAGACTAAATATTCTTGTACTAAAACACATGCATAAAGCTTTTCAAACAGGGATAAAGTTGATTTCAACAGATCACAGATTTAAAGTCTGACAGAGTTTAAAGAAAATTTAGAGACTATCTACTCCAAGTCTCTCATCTTAGAGATGACAAATTGAGGACCAGGGAACTAAAATGATGTCAAAGGTCAGAGCAAATTAGTGATATATCTACTATACTTAATATTTTGTTCAAATTAATGATGTATCTGCTATATTTAATATTCTGTTTTAGATAAAAAAAGAAAAAACAAAATTATCGTATGACTTTTTAAATATGAAAACAAGTACTATGACTACCATGCTACTTCAAGGAAATGACAGTAGGATCAATGTCTACTGTAGTCTTGGGCCATGAAAGAATACAATCGAATTTTTAAATTCTATATATAAAACAACAAAATAAACACCATTTAAGAAAATCCAAATGGCTAAAAACTATAATTAAATAATAAGATGAACTAAGGATTCATTGTGGTTGTTTCTGCTTAAAAGTAAGTAATGGCATTAGTATCCTGTCATCCCTAAACCTGAAACACTCCCCCAAATAGCATCTAAAATCCATAGCTAATTATTCTTAGTCTCATTGATCAAATAAAAAATAAAGGAAATTTCAACTAATAGAAAAGGGATTATTTTTATAATCAATATTCATATGATGATAAACTATATTTTGCACATTTAGTTGAAGATAGGGAAAGAATTATTAGTCCACTGTATAATTCAACATATTAAGTCTTGAATCACTAAACTGAAATTAAAGAAAACACCTTAGAGCATTAAAACCCACACCTGAAAGACTTACCATTTTATCTAGATGTTCAATGGATCTATAAATCTCCCCCTGGGATTCATCATAGTAACTGTAACGGAACCTTTGACCTTGAAACAAATATCATGTACAAAATAAAATAGGGAAAAATTAGAAGCTAAAAAGAAAGCAAGCGCTTACCAAATAATTTCAGTTCTCATGGAAGGCAAAGCACAGCTTAAGCCTCTGAGAGAATCATTCCCAAGAGCCCTTGTACATAAAAATAAAAGGCATATTTGGGAAGGTAATAAAGAAGTGATATATCAACAGTGTTTTATGATGTTAAAAACTATTTCAAACTGTAGAAACTTCAAGTGACGAGCAATACAAAAGACTAAGGAAACAAAACAGCTTAAAAGTTAGAAGCAATGTTAAACATATTGTATCAGTCTGTAATGGAAGGTAAACCCAAAGAATATGATTCAAGGAAATTTGGTTTAAGGAAACTATCTCAATGTAACAAATCAATGGAAGCTTAGCTTTTTCTGGATAAGTACAAAGATTTGATCTCTATTACAGGAAAAAAAATCTGCAGGTCAGAGAGATACATGTGGCTTATGTGATTTTTATGACCTCAGTAAAAAAAATTATCTCATTTCTGCAAAACTCTCTACTTGAAAAAGGAGCAATGCAAGTGCCTTAAAATAGGAGGCACAAAAGGATAAATATAATAAATAGTCCTACTCTGGCCAAATCTCAGTAAGAGTACAAGCACAGAACATTCAGCATTTAGCTCTTCTCCAAGAAAGAGAGGGTAAAATGGAAGAAGCTTGAAAAGAAGACAGAAAACAAAAGGCTCAGGTAATAAATTTTGCTTCCTACCACAGTTATATAAAAACCAAAAGTTAAATATATTTATAACTAATTGTGGTTATGTTATTCCACTGATTATGTTGTATTTCAGATATATCCACACTTGTATTTATTTCTGTGATGTTTTCTAAGCACTCATTACTTTTAAATTTAGTATTTTTACAGATCTACCAGTGCATTTAAAAGGTATTAGAGTATACAAGTCATGCACACACTATGTGTCTTGTAGCTTCATTTTTACAGCAAAGTTCACATATACAACTATTATCCTCACACCCGAGAAGATGGTTTTCTTTGGCTGGATAATTATGATTTTTAAGTTTTCCATTTATCTTACTTAAAAAAGTCATCTTATAAATGATGAGCAATAGAAAATAATAAAACTCTTTTGATGCTCTTTTTTGGAAAAAAAACCACACATCATAGTTCTCAACACTTCCTTTACATGTTGATACTGGTCATCTTTGACGGTCATCCTTCTGTAATATACTGTATTTGCTTAACATCCACATTTTAACTTTTCACATACATTAATATGTACAATTATTCAATGTAGTAGTCCTTACATTCCCCCTCAAAAGAACTTCTAATAAATCAGTATTGCATCTTAAAATTCATGATATTCTAGAATCAGCAATAGGATCCTAAGACAATTACCTGCTTTCTGAATACAACAACCTCTTTTGTAAAACATTGAAGATTATTAAATGTTGCTGTAACTATGAGATCCATTACAGTCCTTGCACTAAAAAAAATTCTTATACGGTGACAATTCATCACTCAATGCCCCTATGATAAGTAATTCATCATACATAGTTTTGCTTTTCTTTACAGAATGTATGTACTTACTGCTACCTAATAATGAGAACTATATAACTGACCCTATCTTTCCTATTTGCCATGTGGCTACTGGAAGGCTCAAAGACAACTCTAAAGTCTGTCCCAATAACTTATTGATTCAATTCTTAAGTACTAAATTTCTACTTTTATTTCCAAGTTCTTTTGATAGAGTTGCCCCAAATCATTTGTGAAATGAATGAACAATTAAATGAATAATCTTAGACAAGAAACTTCTGACTCACTGTCAACTGTAGTAAGCAATCAAAATGAATATTCTTTGAACCTGAACTGCTTCAGGAAATAGCTGGTAGTCTTAGCTGTCAATGAACCTTGTGACTGGGACACAATTATCTAACCTGAAGATTGCTACCCTTCAGGTGCAGAGAAAATGGTTGTGATAACCATTTGCTACTGAAAAGTCTTTTCTGCTTATTTCCAAGTTCAGAGCTACCGTTTCAAATGACTGAAGCTGGTCAAACTTGCCTTAATCATAAGTGAAAAGTGTAACTATATTTGAAAAATGCTGCCTTGTTCATACTGACAGTTTTCAATGTAACCATCACTTAAAAGCTACTTCTGAAGGAAGAGAAAAATACAGAAAATGTTTCAAATGTTTTAAAATATTAAATCAACAAGTGATTTTAAAAGAATGACAAATTACACAGAAGATTGATGAGCAAATGTTTAACCTTTTGCTATCTACCTCTTGCTACTCTTTAGGTGGCTTCCCTGCATTTTGTAGCTGAAGAATTGAGTAAAGATATTTTATGAGCTCTAAGTAATATGTCAACTCAGTAGCTAAATCCATACTACATACAGCTACTACACTGAAAAAATATCTTACTTAAACAGCTCAAACTGTCTTCACAATAATTCTTAAAAATCGTACAAGCATTTAAAAATTACTTGAGTAATTCATTCTGGTCAATTTACATACAGAAAACATCTAATCTGAAGTAAATAGTTTCCATCATCCTAGCCTATATGTGTGTGTGGGTGTGGGTGGGTGTGCACATGCACATGCATGCACACACAACTTTAGCTACACACCTCTTGGAATTTGAATGCAAAAAAAAAATCTTTTGTATCTAATTATTAAAAAAGAAGTTTATCCAGATTTTATTTAGTGAGAAATAAGAGAAATGACAACACTAGCACAATACACTTTCATAAATGCACCTTTAATCAAATATTTATTGTTGATTTAAAATATATTATGATTTCATATAACTCATGAGCAGACATTTTGTTTTATAATACTTCTAACATTCAGTAAAGCTTATGCATCTAAACTGCATAAATACAGTTGCCTATGTACCTGGAGAACTGGACTTGTATATTTTTATAAGTATGAATAAAGCATATCACATAGTAAGAGAAAATTACTTACCTGAAACTTATCCTTTCAGAAGGTACACTGGGAAAATGGATTCTTTGAGCCCCTGTTTCAACTCCAAGTATGAGCTTTCTAGCTTTAAGAGCCATTGACACTGCCCCTAGGGGCAGCACAAGCTTTGGAACTCCCCTAGTGAGTATGTCAGTAGTTTCTTCAGGTGCCTTCCCTCAGTTCTTTTCAAATTCAAAAGATGAGAGGAAAAATAACCCAAGAAAAAAAATCCTGTAAAGCAGAAACCTTACTCTTTGAGGGAAGGAGGGTAGCTCATTTGTGAATCCATTCCAGAGCACGCTTTCTGAGAAAAAGAAATACAGGTAAGTAATTTTCCCATCTCCAAAGGTGACTGGTGATTAATGAGTGGATTCACAGAGTGTGGAGAGTAAGCTCCAGGGATGTCTGTTTAACACACAACAATCAACTAATGAGGACAAACATAACAATGAATGGTACAAGAACCAACACTACTTTTTAAGTACCTCAAAACAAAAAGTAAAAAAATATCAAATACCTCAACATTAAGCTATACACTGAATTGTAGAAATAAACGATGAGCTTAGAAAGTTGATCTATAAAGCTCCCAAAAGATTAGTCAACAAGACAGACTTTCAGACATACGTCCAGTAAAATCTGTACTGTTATACATTCACTTAATCACTTTATGTTTATGTGGTAAAACATTTTCAATTATTTGAGTTAACCTCACAACAACCTGTGAGATAGATTATTAGGCCATTCATTCTATACTAAGGACCTAAACTGGGGACGCTCATAATTGAAATCGTAAAAAACTATAGTCCTTACATTCTGAAGTCTTAGTTATAACGTAAAAAAAAGTATTAGCCTTCTCTCACACTCACAAAAAATAAAAAACTTAAATATGTCAAATTAGTATGCATGAAATTTGAAAAGACAAATATGAAAGCTTTGATAATATATATTTCAGAAATTAGCTAACTTATATTCAAACCAGTTTAAATATTTAGAAAATATTAATTCCCTAGTACCTAAGAGACTGATAACAGAAAGGAAAAAGAGCATGCTTGAATAATCGCTCATTAATATATATTAAACTAGAAATCTGAATAAAGAAATAAAATCATAAATACTTAAGGGAATGCCACTTTTAATAGGTGACACATACTTACAAAACAAGAAATTATGTAACCTTAGACAAATATAAGTTTATATGTAAAAATCCAAAATTACTGGAGTGTAGTAAACTTTATTCATATTTTAATAAAAAACTTTATCATTAACATTTACCAAGTAAATTTACTGAAGTTGATTTTCACTTAAAACCATCATAAAAGAAAAATTAAATAGAAGAATGAATCAACTTTTAAAAAATCAATTTCTGTTAGATCTAGTTTCATTTAGAAACTTCTTAGAAGTTAATTAAAAATTATGGTAATGAAAGCTTTCAGTAATCTAAATTTGAAAATATGAATTTCAGGGAGATCAGAAAAGTTCAAACATTAATAGTGTGTGTGTGTGTGTGTGTGTGTGTGTGTGTGTGTGTGTACGAAAAAACGAAGTTAGGAGAAGAGAATGAAAATTCTACCAATTAGAAAAACTAAAATAGGGCCTGTCAAAATTCTCTTATGGAGCCATCTTATAGGACACGAAACCTGATCAGAAAAAGTATGGGGACGATATTACCTAACCAGAGTAAAAATCAATTACTAGCAGCAAATGTCCTTCACTTATGCCACAATCCCAGGTAGCAGGAGGAAGGATTACAAAGAAAAGTGTCACCAGGAAACCATCACTCTGTTGGGCTGACTAATGAATTTCCATGTGGATTAGACTTAACTATAATATAAAAGTCGGGAATTGAAATGCTGAGGGTTTGTTGTGGGGGAAGGGATGGGATTCAAATGAAGGGACAGAAAGAAGGGGCATAATATAACCTAGCTCCCCACTCTCCCTAGACTTTTCCCAGCCTGAAAGAAAAGTTGAGAATATTTTAATCTTTCTACATTTTCTCTAATGCCTTTTTCAAGTCCACATAAAATTTAAATGGGATCTGAAAGATGGAACACCTTTAAAGCAAAGGACAATTTAAAAATAAAAATTCATTCTTGTAATGGACACTGGCTAACAAATAAAATCAACCAGGCAAAACCCTGCCAATTACATATAGGTCTCCCAACTGTCTCTATCACCAAATTTCCTGCTTTATTTTTAATGGAAGCTGGACATAATATAAACAATGTCTAGAAAGGAAACTTGTTGTCACTGCTAGGAATCTAATTCATCATTTAACAAAAAAAATTCCACTGTATGTATCTGAGTAATTTGTCAACTGCACCATAATCAATGGATTTTTCCTCAAAAATCATTTATTTAGAAATGTACAGTGTGCTGGCTTAACTCAATGAAAGTTTAAAGATCTCTGAGTATTTGAGGAACTGAATCCTTCCTATGAAATAAATGATTTAGAATTCAGTGTTACCACTGCTTTGATATAATAGAAGCAATCTATATAGTATCTTTACAAAACAAGAAAAAAAAAAGAAGAAAAAACCATGAAGAAATATTCTCACAAGAAAAAGCTAGATTTTTGAAATGGGAGTGCAGCATCCATTAATGTAGAAAAGATGACCAACGCCACCAGAGCATGAATTTGAGAAATATGAAAATTTCTAAGACATTTTAACCCATAACTAGCCCATGATTCATATTACTTCAATTAGGCATATAAACAGAAAATGAATCTTACTTTGTAAGAATGGCAGTTACTATTACTATTATAGAGGGAAACTACCAATTTTGAAAGAGCATCCATGCAATACCTTCCACCTATCACCAGACCTTCATCAAATTTCCGAATAAGAAATTAGTACAGTGCTTTTCATAAGTACAAAGTAAGCACTTAATGGGTATTATTAGTGATTATTAGTGACAGTCATACTAAAAAAAATAAACACTTGGAAAAGTTCTATTACTTAACCACCAAATGTAAATATAAATATGTTTTAGTCTCTGGAAAATTCTCATAACATCTACCAATCTTTGGGAATTTGGACTTCTTTTTTGTAATTATCACCAGGAAATCCTATCTTACAATTTAAATACCAAGATTTTCTAGAACACAGGAGATCAAACGGTCTCAATAATTTTCCAAAAACCAGGGTACAATATAAAACAAAATTCATCTTTCTCTCTCAATATAATATTTAAATATAGTAGTGGACTAGAGCTTATTTGTTTTAGCATTCATTAATGAGGTAAGAAAGGATGATTTTACAGAGAAAAGAAATATTAAAGCATTATACTGATTTTTTGTGTGGATTTATGCTGTGATTGCACATGGTACCAACCTAGAGGAGGAACTTCAATTCTGAAGAACAGTATCAGGAAAACTAATCACTTAAAACATAAAAGTAGAGTGATTCATAGGGCCCTTAAAAGTGAAGAGGGAGGGGTCACATGCTTTAAGAATTTTTAATTTCTGGGGTGCCTGGGTGGCTCAGTCCGTTAAGCGCCCAACTTCTTGCAGTTCATGGGTTTGAGCCCTGCATCAGAGTCTGTGACTCCCTCTCTCTGCCCCCACCCCTCTGCTCATGCTCTGCCTCTCTCTGTCTCTCAAAAAATAGATGACAAAAAAATTTTTAAAGAAGTTTTAATTTCTAAAACATACGGGATGCTTTATTACCAATGCAAATTCACAATACTAAGAAAAAGAGCCCTTTTTTCAATAATGATATTCCTTAGTTTTTAAGATCAGCTATGACTAAACTTCAGAATTTCCAAGAAAAGAACTCTTTGTAAGATCTAAGTAATATAATCCATAAAAACTAACCTGCCAAACGTAGCAAACTAGACAAAAGAACTGCCCTGAGAACCCCCTAGAGAGTTTTGGCAAGGTAGCACAGCCACCTGCATCCCCTAAACCTGGGCTTCACCATCTCAGCTCTACTGACATTTTGGGCAGGATAATTCTTTGACATGGAAGGCTGTCCTGTGTTCAGCACAATGTTTATTAATCAGCTTCTCTGGACTCCACTCAGTAGATGCCTAAAGCATCCGCACTTCCCACCCCCACCCCACTGCGATGGCCAAAAATGTCTCCAGACATTTGCAAAAAAAGCCCCCTTGGAGGACAATCAACCCAAGATGAGAAATCAGTGACTTAAACCCAAATATTTATCTATATCATTAGGGATGGTTCTCTTAAAATGAGATCTTAAAGCCACTCACAGAGCAAGGTTAAGAGAAAATAGCCTAACCAGGCCAGATAAATATTGTCAACTCTAGGAATCAATGCTTAAGACATACAAAGGCCAGGCCTCCCTACATCTCATTGAGGATGTTTTTCTGGTCATTCTAGTGTCCTATTTTAAAATTTATAGCCTTGTACCTTCTGTTTTCTTTATAATCAAAGAACTAACTGAAGGATGAATACATACTGGCATCATTTGGCCAATGAGAGATATCCTAAAAGGAACAGGATTCAGAAATAATTGAGAACAGCAATGGATAAAGGAGAGCAAATTGTATCCAAAGAAATCAGAAATCAAAAGTCAAAATTTACTAAAAGAAGCATCCGCAAATGTCTCACTTTCTTATGATCTATTCACTGTTAAGTTTCTTTACTCTTTTCATTCACAATAATAACAAAAATCACTTCAGAATCCTTACCCTTATAAACCATTACCAATGAAGACCACAGTGCTAATAGCCAACCTGTTAACACTCTTTGGAGGGTAGCTCTAAACTAATGGCAGAAATTAAGCACCAAAAGAAAAACAGAAAGAAAAAAAACACTAATTACAAAAAAAAGTAATGTAGTAAAGGACTGGCATAGCACAAAGTGCTCTTCTACCTTCTAAAAAAAGAACATTTGTTTTATCTACCAAAAAACTAACTTCAGAGATCTACCACACAAATCTACCTGGAAATAGGATTAAAAGATCTTTACACCCACTATTGAAAGTAGCTAATCAAGGATGCCCTCACAGTGTGAATCCAATTATACCAGTCGCCTTTGGAAATGTATCCATAATCCACTATCATAATCTGATCCTTTTTAAATGACCAAAAGACTTTTTTATTCACTTTTAAGTAATGTGGCTAAAAGTAAAACTCTCCAAGGAAAGTGGTAAGGAACTGAAAATCAGAGCTTACAGTGAAAAGATACCATTAAGCACAGGTATATAATATCTACCATGATATATTAACATCTAGAACTTACCCCAATGGCAGAAATCAGAAGAAACCACAAAGAGATTACTAGGATCCGCTAGATATTTACTGAAGAGTTTTCCGAATTCCTGTTCTTTTGACTCACTCAGAGCTCCAACCAGTACAGGAATAATGGTAAACTCATCCTTATGGCTTAAAGAAAACAGAAAAAAAAAGTCATTTAAGAAGTATAAGAATAAAAATCATTTTCCAATGTGTTGGCACTAAAAGTGGAACATTTATTAATTGTGGTAAGGATAATATACATATTATTGAACTTTTTAATCTGTAAATAAAATGTTTAAAGAATACCATTTAAAAATGAGATAAAGATACTAAAAATATCTATTTAAATTACAGAAATATACAATATTCTTTAGGTAAACAAAACTACTTTCCTACTAGGCATAATATCCTTGAAAATAAAAATAAGCCCATCAGACCATCACCAAGTCAAGTCTTTTCAACTACCAACCAAAGCTACAATCATCTGCCTAATCCTTCCACAATTTTAAAAGAGCATTAAACTCTTCCTCAATATTTTAATCCTATCCTATTATAAATACCATCACTTCTGGCACTTCTAACAACCTGTCAAATGAGACCTACAGAACCTACTCTTGGCTCCCATAAGATATACCAACTGCACCTTATACTAATAAACAGATACAGGACAGTCTGAAGATACAACTCAAAATTCACTGGTCTCTAGGGTGGACACAGAATTCAAGGAAGTAGGTATTAATTTCTAGCAGCAAGAAAAAGATACCACACCCACCCAGAATGCTTATGATATATTCACAAGTCCCTTTTTCACTCTACAGATTGACAGCTTTATGGAAAAGGAACAGAGCAGATTAATAAAGAGTAACTATGATGGGCTATAGAAACAGACGTTTATACAAAATCTTTAAAAATTTTCATTGTAGTGAAATTTTACTTACATATATTCAATATTATTTATATTCTAAATGATCCCAGATTAGAATTTTAGAAGCGTGAATCATGTTTGTCTGACTTGTTCTGAATAGGACTTTAAAAAAGAAAATCACCATTATATTAATGTTTTTTACTATGATAATCTGACACTTAACTGATGTAGGACAAACAGAATTCATAAAAGGGTTTTTAAAAATACAAAATTTAAATTTATTCCCAAAATAAGTGTTAGCCCAGCTTCATAAAGCTAAATTCAGGGCACCCAAGCGCCTCCCCCATAAAGGCCCCCTTACCCTTGTCAATTGCGAAATAAACAGATCATACAGATCTCCAATCCCTCTGCAATGCAGGGGCTTCTTGGGCAGAATCTGCATCTATGGAGTAAGAAAAAAAGAGGAAGCTGGCAGAGGAAGCTGCCATGGAATATCTCTTTCTCTGATTCTGTTACCAGTTTGCTTTACAACTGCAGAAATGAACGGGGGCTCTTCAATAAGCTAAGAATGATTATCATTTGAAAGAAAAGAATTTGAGCTCTAGTAAAATTTCAAGAAGACTGTTATGAACTGTTCTAACTTCAAGTGCTATCTATATAAATTTTAAAAAACTAAGATCATCAAAGAGTCTGTAAGTAATTATGACATGGTAGGGATGGAGTTATATAAGAGAATAAAAAAACAAGAAGTCAGAAGAAATAGGTTCAAGTACCATCTCCATCACATAATAAAAGTTGAGAGTAGGTAAATCATTAACCTAAAAATAGATTTCCTTATCTGTAAAATTATCATAATTACAGTATTTTCTAAAACCATCAGGAAGTGAGTAATGCTATAGGGAAAGTATTTTATCAACAACAGTTGGCCCACTCTGAAGAAATAATATATGTCTACTATTCCACAGAGCCATTCAGTTAACCTCAGTCTCCACTTGCAAGTCTAAAAGACTCAAACTACTTAGAAATCTAAGCTTTGAATCAAGATTCATCCACCTACTTCTTCATCATTTCTCTTTAAAAAAATTACTTGTTGTCCTATATTCTCACAAAGCATGAATTAGAGAAAAAAGTATTTGGCTTTGAAATGTAATATTCCTAGGTTCTAGAATACAAGTTGTCAAGCTGGTCTTTTCCAGAAAAGGAGTACAAAATCTTGCCCTTAGAAAACAATGATAAAACTCAAAAATAACCATTTTGTGCTCTAAAAATTAAACAGAGGCAAAAACACAAGGAGAAAAGTTTATCTGCATAAAATAACGGACATTCTTGGGAAGAACAGGGGAAGTCTGACATCTTACCAGGAGCTGCCTCCATCCCCCTGACCCACTCCACTAACATGGTAGAGGCTGGCTGTGAAAACCAGCAGCTTCACTGCTGAAGGGGGCTGACTTTGAGTTGGAGTAGAGAACAGAAAACTCATACCCAGCAGGAAAGAGAAAAGCCCACAGCTCTTGTAGCCTAAGATTATGGAACCACTTGAGGCAACCCACAAACCTGAAGACTAGAAATTTAACACAGAGATTCTGGAGAGAGCCACAAAGGGACCTGATAAATTCACTTATCCTGAGGAGAGGATGGATGTTCTCCACATAACCCCATCTGACTAGAAGGCAGCAAGCACAAATGTGCAGGGGAGACCCCTAAGGTCCCTAGGGGAGCCAGCTAATTAGGAGGTTAAGAGCATATCCAAGGCAAATTAGAGACATGAGAAAAACCAACATCTCACATATCCCAGGCTGACTGGAAATCTGCACGTATACACAGGGAGACCAGAGAAGACCCAATAGAAAGTAAAGGAGGCAAGCTAGAAGACGGCCCAAATTTGAATAGGCTTCCCAAAATATACACAATCAGCCAGCAGAGGACGAAAGCTTTCTGGCTCAAGGTGTTCAATTACCACCTCCAACCAATCATTACCTAAGCACTAAGTAATGTAGACACAGAGATGAACTCTAAAAAGCCAAAGTTTATAAGAATTTTTATTTTTTAATGTTTATTTATTTTTGAGAGAGAGACAGAGAGACAGAGACAGAGACAGAGTGGGGTCAGGGGAGGGGCAGAGAGAGAAAGAGAGAGGGAGACACAGGTTTGGAAGCAGGCTCCAGGCTCTGAGATGTCAGCACAGAGCCCAACACAAGGCTTGAAACCCCAAGCCTTCGAGCTGTGAGATCATGACCTGAGCCCAAGTCGGCAGCCCAAAGTTTATAAGAATTTTTTAAAATTTGAGGAGATACATCAGTAGCCACACTGATTTTGTAAAAGACTGATTCCACAGATAAAGCCAACCAAGTTACTTAAAAAAAAAAAAAAGTGAATGAATGAATGAATGAAACAACTACCATGGGGGAGGAGAAGGGGGAAAATAGTAGGGGAGAGGGAGAGAGGCAAACCATGAGAGACTCTTGAATGCTGAGAACAAACTGAGGACTGATGGATGTGGGGGGAAGGGGGGAGATGGGCATGGAGGGGGGCACTTGTGGGGATGAGCACTGGGTGTTATATGGAAACCAGCTTGACAATAAACTATTTGTAAAATAAATAAATAAATAAAATAAAATAATCAAATGGAGGGGAGCCTGGGTGGCTCAGTGGGTTAAGTGTCCAACTTCAGCTCAGGTCATGATCTCAACAGCTTGAAGGCTCATGGGTTCAAGCGCTGGGCCCTGTGTTGACAGCTCAGGGCCTAGAACCTGCTTCAGATTCTGTGTCTCCCTCTCTCTCTGTCCCTCCCCTGCTTGCTCGCTCTCTCTGTCTCTCTCTCTCAAAAATAAATAAACATTAAAAAATTTTTAAATAAACCCCAAACACAAATAATCCATGGGCTAAAGACATGAACAGACACTTCTCCAAAGAAGACATCCAGATGGCCAACAGACACATGAAACGACACTCAACATCACTCACGATCAGGGAAATACAAATCAAGACCACAATGAGATACCACCTCACACCCGTCAGAATGGCTAACATGGCTAACAATTCAGGCAACAACAGACGCTGGCGAGGATGTGGAGAAAGAGGATCTCTTCTGCAGTGCAGGTGGGAATGCAAACTGGTGAACCCACTCTGGAAAACAGTATGGAGGTTCCTCAAAAACTAGAACTACCCTATGACCCAGCAATTGCACTACTAGGTATTTATCCAAGAGATAAAGGTGTGCTGTTTCGAAGGGGCACATGCACCCCAATTTTTATAGCAGCACTATCAACAATAGATGAAGTATGGAAAGAGCCCAGCTGTCCATTGACATGGATAAAGAAGATGTGGTGTCTATATATAATGGAGTATTACTCGGTGATCAAAAAGAATGAAATCTTGCCATTTGCAACTACGTGGATGGAACTATTTAATAGTTAATATTAATAGATAATAAGCGCTTAGTATTATGCTAAGTGAAATTAGCCAGAGAAAGACAAATATCAAGACTTCACTCATATGAGGACTTTTAAGACAGAAACAGATGAACGAAGGGGGAAAGGAAGCAAAAATAATACAAAAACAGGGAGGGGGACAAAAACATAAGAGATTCAAATATGGAGAACAAACAGAGGGTTACTGGAGGGGTTGTGGGAGGGGGAAGGGGCTAAATGGGTAAGGGGCATTAAGGAATCTACTTCTGAAATCATTGTTGCACTATATGCTAACTAACTTGGATATAAATTTTAAAAATAAATTAAATTAAAATATTTGCAAATAAAATGTAAATAAAAGAATCAAATGGAAATTTTAGAGTTGAAAAGTACAACAAATGAAATTAAAATTGATGAGATGGCCTAAAAAGCAGATTCAATATTACATAAAGAATCAGTGAAATTAAAGATGAGATAAATTATTGAACCTGTAGAGAAAAAGATTGAAGAAAAATGAACAGAGCATTGGAGACTTGTAGACAGTATCAACCATACTAGATGAATACAATGAGAGTCCCAAAAAAGATACAGTAAAAGTATTAGAAGGGATAATGACTAAAAACTCTCCAAATTTCATGAAAAACATTAATCTACAGTTCCAAGAGACTCAACAACCCAAAATAGGAGAAGCACAAAGAGACCCCCATTTAGACACAAAGACCAAAGACAAGGAGAACATCTTAAAATCAGCAAAAGGGAAATGACTCATTACTTAGCAGGATAGTGTTTTCAACCATCAATACTAGAATAACTGCATATCCATATGAAAAAAAAAGTGGACTTAAACCTTTACACCTCATACCATATACAAAAATTAACTCAAACTGGGTAATAGACACAACTATTAAGAGCTAAAATAATAGCACTTCTGGAACAGGGGTAGCAACAATCTTTTCAAAGGGGCCATCAAGTAAATATTTCAGATTTTCTGGGCCATACAATCTCCGTAGCTGCCTAAATGTCACTGTAAAGAGAAAGCAGCCACATATGTAAATGAGTGGGTATGAATGGCTATATTCCAATAAAACATTTACAATAATAAGTGGTCTGCAGGCTAGAGTTTGCTGATTCCTGTTCAAGAAGAGAAAAATCTCTGTGACTCTGAGTTAGACAAAGATTTTTCTTTCTTTTTTTTTTTTTCTAGACAGAGAGAGAACAAATGGGAGAAAGGGGGAAAGGGAGAGAGGGAGGGAAAGGAAGAGAAAGAAAGAGAGAGAGAAGAGAGGGAGGGAGGGGGAGACAGAGAGAGAGAGAATGAATGAATCCCATGCAGGCTCCATGCTCAGCACAAAGCCCAAGTCAGGAATCGATTCCACAACCCTGGGATCATAACCTGAGCCGAAATCAAGTTAGATGCTTAACTGACTGAGCCACCCAGATGCCCCTAGAAAAAGATTTCTTAAATATGATACCAAAAGCAAAATCCACACAAGAAAAAAATGATAAAATGATTTCATCAAAACCCTTTGCTCTTCAATAGAGTCAAATAATCTGTATCTAGAATATATAAAATCTCTCACAATTCAGTAAGAAGACAAAACATCAAATTAAAACTAGGGAAAATATGTGTACAGACATTTCATAAAAGAAAACATAAAAATGACTAATAACCACACTGAAAACTTGCTCAATATCATGAGTCACTGGAAATATGCAAATTAACACCAAATGAGGTTACACTACACATTTATCAGAATGGTTGTAATCAAAAGATTGACAATAACAGATATTGGCCAGTATGGGGAGAAACTAGAAACTTCATGCATTGCTGCTGGCATAAAAATGGTGCTGTCACTTTGGAAAATAGTTTGGCAGTGTGAGAGTTAAAACATAGATTTATATGACCCAGCCATATCATTCCTAAGAACCTATTCAAGAGAAATGAAAACATATGTTCACATAAAAACTTGTGAGATATATTATTTATAGCATTATTCCTAATAGCCCAAAATGGAATTAATCTAAGTGTGCATCAACTAGTGAATGCATAAAATATCATGGATTCATATAATGTAATAATTATCTGGCAATAAAAAGGAATGAACTATTGATACATGGTACAAGATGGATGAACCTGAAAAACAGTATGCTAAGTGAAAAAGATAGCTACAAAAGATATTTTGTATGATTCCATTTATATGAAATTTCTAGAAAATGCAAATTTCTATAGAGACAAAAAGCAGATAAATGGTTGTAGAAGATTGGGAGTAGGAGCCAGAACTGTCCTCAAATGGACACAATTTCATTTTTGTGCAGTACAAATATTCTAAAACTAGACTGTGAGAATGACTACCCAACTCTATAAGTTTACTAAAAACCATTGAGTTGTACTCTGTGAATTTTATAGGATGTAAATCATATTTTAATAAATCTATTAAAAGAGAAAGAAAGAAAACCCATCTTTGCCACTTGCAGGCTGTGCTACCTGCAGTAGGTTACCTAAAACTACCCTAAGCCTCAATTTTGCATCAATAAAAAGAGTTGATAATACTTATCTTAACTTGTAAGCACTTAAGTAACATAGAGGAAAGTTTTATCCCTTCTTTCTCTATCCTATGTCTTAAACCATGCTGCAGAAAATTAATATAACCAAGATGTGTAACAGACTAAAAGAAACTGAAACCCCAGAACCAAGAGAGGAGCACTCACTTTACAAAGAAACAATATTATTATAACCACCGATATTCTTAAAGGCACAGAGCACTAAAAATCTATATCCTAATATTTGAGGGCCTTGAATGGAGCCACAGTCAGAAAGAAAAGTAAAATTTTAAGATCAAATACAAACCTAAGCTATAAGGAGGGTTAGAATTTCATTTAAAATAGTGAGTCAGAAATTTATGGCAGGCTGGAATTGGGAAAAGAGGAATGGGAATTTTGCAGGAGACTTAACAAACGTAGCAGGTCTGTTGCTGCAACCTTTAGAAGGGGCTGCTTGTAAGACTTGGCCCTTGGCTTTTACAATGTTCCCTATGGTGATTAAGGCTGCTTTACCACTTGGGACACTGTACCATCTTGCCCAGATTGTAAACAAAATGATAAAGGCAAACACTTACTTTCCTTCTGAGAGTCTAGAATTTCAGTAGCTGGAGCTAGTTACGCAGGCAGAGGGTCCCTACATGACCAGTCCCCAAGCAAAATTCTGGATTTTGAATCTGAGAGCAGGCTTCTCTGGCCAGAAACACTACACACATGTTAAACTGCTGGAAGAAGCATGTTCTATTTAGCCTATGCTGTGAGAAGGAGAATGTTGGAAGCATACACCTGGATTCCTCTAGATCCTGCCTGATGTGTCTTTCCTCCCTGCTAGTCCTGTTATATATCATATCTTTTCCAATAAACCATAACCATGAATAAACTGTGAGTCCTTCTAATGAGTCTTCAAATGTGAGACTGGTAGGAGAACCCTTGAAATTGTGTTCAAGGAAAAGTGGCATAAAGGAATCATAACTGCAGAGTTTTAGGAAGCCTTATAAAAAATGATTTCTCTCATCTTTTCTTCCTGATCAAATTCACCTTCAAACCACAGAGACATGCATACAGACTTTGTACAGAATACTATGACTCACTATAAGAAAGAACAAACTAAAAAGATCCAGAAAACATCAAGCAGGACCACAGATGAAGAGAGGAAAAAGGAATAAGCAAGCTAGCTGCCAATGACAACTAAAATAAACATTTAAGTCATTAAAATCTTTGCTGTATCATCAGTTAAGTGACTCTAACCAGATTATGAAAATAAGTTTCAAATGTTTCATAGTTTTTTTTTTTTTTTTCCCAAATAGTTTATTGTCAGGCTGGTTTCCACATAACACCCAGTGCTCATCCCCACAAGTGCCCTTCTCCATGCCCATCCCCCCTCCCCCCCACACACCCATGAGTCCTCAGTTTGTTCTCAGCATTCAAGAGTCTCTCATGGTTTGCCTCGCTCCCTTTCCCCCAACATTTCCCCCCTTCTTCTCCCCCATGGTCCTCCATTAAGTTCCTCCTAATCCTCCTATACGTGCAAACATATGATATTTGTCCTTTTCTGCCTGACTTCTTTCGCTCAGCATAACACCCTCAAGGTCCATCCATATTGCTACACATGGCCAGATTTCATTCTTTCTCATTGCCATGTAGTATTCCATGGTATAGATAAACCACATCTTCTTGATCCATTCGTCCGTTGATGGACACTTAGGCTCTTTCCATGTTTTGGCTATTGTTGAGAGTGCTGCTGTGAACATTGGGGTCCATGTGCCCCTATGCATCAGCACTCCTGTATCCCTTGAATAAATTCCTAGCACTGCTGTTGCTGGGTCACAGGAGAGTTCTACTGTTAATTTTTTGAGGAACCTCCACACTGTTTCTTAACTTCCATTTGTGTAAGACTACTAAGAAAAAAGGTTTTTTACAAGGGCAGGAGTATTTTAGGTACTACTCAACCATCTGAAGCAAAATAATCCTATCATAAATTGGCCAAGTTTGCTGTCCAAATTATAGAGAAATTTCACTATTTTATTAGGAACAAGCCAACATTTCCATTCCCTACATTCTCTTAAACTGACACCTATTTCTAATTTTACTATATCTGATAATGGTATACAATTAGGCGTTTCACTTTTGCACTCTTAAAATCACTTTACTCCTCCAGACAGAATCATTTACCAAGCTCTAAGATTCTAACTTTCAAACGTCTCCCATCATCTGCTCAGTTCGCTACCCCATTCATCACTACCTTAGTTCAAAGTCCCATGACTTCTTTACTAAACTATTTCTTTCAATCTTTTCCAACTCTAATCCATCCTTCACCATCACACTATCAACGAATAGTATTCGGGGCTCTTGGTTGGCTCAGTTGATACAGCCTGCAGACTCCTGATCTCAGGGTCAAGAGTTCAAGCCCCACGCTGGGCATGGAGCCTACCTTAAAAAAAAGAAAAGAAAAGGAGTGATATTCTTATGATTTCAAGTTCTAACCATGTCCTCCTTCCTTTGCTGATTAACGTTTACTAGCTCTATACTAATTATGGAATAAAACACAATTATCTGAAAGTGACATTCAATGACATCTATAAGATGGTCCCAACCTACTGTTCCAACTTCCTAATCTTGCCCCTTACTCCATGTCTCTACAGGTCACTCACCCAAATGCACACACATGTTAAAAGCTGGATAAGGTAGGGGCGCCTGGGTGGCTTCGTCGGTTAAGCGTCCGACTTTTGCTTAGGTCATGATCTCGCGGTTCGTGGGTTCGAGCCCCGTGTCGGACTCTGTGCTGACTGCCAGCTCAGAGCCTGGAGCCTATTTCAGAGTCTGTGTCTCCCTCTCTCTCTGACCCTCCCCTGCTCGGGCTGTCTCTCTCTGTCTCTCCTAGAAAAAAATAAAAATATTAAAAAAAAAAAGTTGGATAAGGTATAAGATAACAGGAAGTGGCAGGACGAATAGCCAACTAAAAACATTCGTACATATATGAAAATGTTTTCTAACTTTGCAGGCCAAACAAAAGACATCTATAGACATACCTCAGTTACTAGGCGAGCCTTTTACAACTTCATTAGGCCAAGGCAGGTAGCTCTCTATTCTTAAGCCCTGGTTTTTCCTACTCCTCTACTTTGTATTTACAGAACTCCCTTACCCACAGAAACCTTCTGCCCAATTCTGAGAAAATTATACCCATCTTCAAAGTCTACTCAAATGCAATCTCTGCCATGAAGCAACCTGCATGCTCCCCTAACTTTATCTCCTTGCTCCCAAATCCCCTTTTTCTGATCCCATAAATTCTTCAACTGCACTTAATACAGTTTGAATTATATTACATTTATTTATATACATTTTTTAACTTTCTTATCAGGCTATAAGCTGAGAAAATACACAAAGTTTGCTTATTTGTCTATTCACCATCATTCTTTCCACACAGATTAGTAGAGCTAGGTAGCTCTATAACATTTGAAAAAAGCATATTAAACAAAATTTTTTATCTTGAGAGTGGAAATGTCTTAAGCCATCTTAAAACCAATCAAATTTTTATACAAATTAATTAATAAAACTTAAGGGAGGATAATTACCATTTGGGGGTCAAAATGAGTTTTGTTTACTAGCCTACATAATTACTCTGCCTATATAAAATATATGATTCTTAATTTGTGATTTAAAGAAACATCATAAAAGGAGTTTCTCATGTATTCCTGAGGTGGTGATAAAGAAGTCCTTTTTTCAACCCAAACAGCAAGTACTAGAGAATACAATCAGAGCTATAAACTGTTAAAAAGCTGTTCAGAAAAAGGGAAAATGATAGAGCTTAGAAACTCAGATACACATCAAGAAAGTGATAAAATAACATCTTTAGTTTCCTTCATTTTATTTTTCTTATTCTTTTTTTAAGTTTATTTGCTTATTTTTGAGAGAGAGAGAGACAGAGTCAGAGAGTAAGAGAGAGAGAGAAAGCACACATGAGCAGGGGAGGGGCAGAGAGAGAGAGGAAGAGAGAGAATCCCAAGCAGTCTCCACACTGTCAGTACAGAGCCCTCTATGCTGGGCTCAATCTCACCACTATGAGATCATGACCTGACCTGAAACCAAGAGTCCGACGCTTAACCCAATGAGCTGCCAAGGTGACCCTAGTTTCCTTATTCTTAACTGATCCAAGAGATAACAACTTCTTTAAAAATTAATAGCAGCAATATGTTGTAATTATAGCATACAAATGACTGCAATGTTACAAGGAACTAGAAGGACAAACAGGAAATACTGTTATAAGATACTTATACTACCTATGAAACAGTATTGTGTTATTTTAAACTGCACTTGGATTCATTACAAATGCATGTGGCAAACTTTAGAGCACCCACCAAAGGTTTAAAAAAAAAAAGTACTATAACTGATATGCTGAGATGGAAAAAAAATTGAAGTACATGAAATGCTCAATTAAAACCACAGAAGGCAGAACAATAACAGAAAACAAAACAGAATAAAAAACAAGGGCAATAAGTGTATAGCAGTAACACAAGTATATCAATAATCCTTTAATAGGCAAATGGATAAATTGTGATACATTCATAAAATAGAGTATTCTTCAGCAATAGAAAGAAATAAGCTATCAAGCAAAAAAAAAACAAAAAAACAAAAACAAAAACAAAACAAAGACAAAGACATGGAGGAATCTTGAAAGTATATTATTAAAGAAACCAACCTGAAAAGGCTGCATATAGTGTGATTCCAATTATATGACATTCCAAAAACTGTATGACTCTATACTATGGAGATAGTAAAAGGTAAATGGTTATCAGGATACGGCTGCAGGGACAGAAGGGGAGGAGGATGAACAGGCAGAGTACAGGGGGCTTTTAGGCCAGTGAAATGATCCTGCATGGTACTATAATGGTAGATAACATGACATTAGGTATTTGGTAAAACCTATACACTATGTAACACCAAAAGGGAACCCTAATTAAATTGGACTTAGTTATTAATAATGTAAAATCAGTATTTCTTCATCAACTATAACAAATGTACCACACTAATGCAAGATGTTAAGAACAGACAACACAGTTAATAGTATTTAATACCAAACCAAGCCATCTGAATAGAAGTGTTCTCATTCGGGGCGCCTGGGTGGCTTAGTCGGTTGAGCGTCCGACTTTCGCTTAGGTCATGATCTCGCGGTTCGTGGGTTCGAGCCCCGCGTCGGGCTCTGTGCTGACTGCCAGTTCAGAGCCTGGAGCCTGTTTCAGTCTGTGACTCCC
>NW_024080998.1:280102-325211 GCF_003009895.1 Hyaena hyaena
CTCTGACCCTCCCCTGCTCACGCTGTCTCTCTCTCTCTCCTAGAAATAAATAAAACATTAAAAAAAAAAAATTAAAAAAAAAAAAAAAGAATTACAAGACTTCAGCTTAAGTATCTGGGTAAACTATGCAAACTCAAGTTGCTGTTTGTTTTTTTTTAATAGTCTAAGTATTCCAAGAGTTATCATATCCTAACTACACTGAATTTATAAGATTGACTAGACCTTAAAGCAGAAGATAGGACAGATTTAAATACACTGTACTATACTTTCGAGTTGTCTCTGTTCCAAAATATTGGCAGTAACAAAAAGTATTAAATGGCTAAGATGATAATGATTTTTATAGTGACTACGAACAGTTTTAGAGTGCCATATTTCTCAATGAAATACTTTCAAAGTTACTAAAGCATTCTATTTACTCTGCACATTTCCCTGAACAAAAACTTGTGAAACTGGGGGAAAGGAATTGTTTCATACCTGGACTGTGGTGGATATATACAACTCTGCATATTATCAATAGTCGGAGAATTCTGTCCCTTAAGGAGTACATTTTACTGTATATTAATTACCCAAAAGAGCAATTAAACTTTTAAACCACAAACAAACAGTAAATGGGTATGACACAGAGAAAGGAATGGGAGGTGGGGGGAGACATTAAATGTAACTGAATAAAATAAAATGGAAAGAAAAAGAAGTGCTGGTGTCCAGTGCTGTAAATTTTCAGAGTTAACTCGTTTTTTTTTTTCAAGATAGATCATTTCTACATATCCTAAATTAACTGTATCAAAACAATTATAAGCAATATAAATAAAAACTATTATGAATTTCAATAGTAAGATAACATATGGAAAAAAGGATCAGAATAAAGTACCTAAGATATTCTCATGTTTACATGTTTTATTTACACAAATACATATATATACAAGCATATGTGCATACATATATTGTTAGCATATGCATAACAATTTCTACTATCAGTCAACACTAGTTGAAGGGAAGCAGGGAGGCTTTAACTGTTCATTTCATACTTTTTGATGTTGTTTACATTTTCAAGCCATATATGGTACTGGTAATGTCAATAGGGTCAAACTAAGCAAAGAGATTATGGGTCATATCATGTTTTCTCCTTTACACTACTCATTATTTTTTTAAAAGTTCCAATGAATAATATTTTTAAATCTGTTTAAGATAATACACAGATTTATAAATAGGACCTTAGGTATTTAATTTTTAAAAATCTATAATGATTACGGTGGAAAAAATAAAAGAAAGGTTAGAAAATTAAATGGTTAATTGATTAAAGTATTACATAGATATATATATACTACAAAGTTCTATGTATACTCAATCAAAAAGAGTAAAAATGACATGAAAATATGTTCTTAATAAGAAAGAACATTTGACCTCTTTTTGGAAAAATATTTAATGAAAGTACTGAAAATGAAAAGATCACTATTAATTCTCTTAATTAGTTACAGAAATCCTTTTCTGTACCAGGTACAGCTGGGCACCGAAGGTGAAGACTAGCTCGCCTCAGGAACAGAGCAGATTAGGAAATTCCCAGGGATAGAGACATACAGGTAATCACCTAAAGAGCTATTTAACTGCAGGGGTACTACAGTAGGATGCCTTTAGGTATCATCCCTGAAAATTCCTCCCACTTCTGAATGTTCATGCCACTCTTCCCATGATATGTAGAGTCTCTTTCTCCCTCCCCTTGAACCTAGCCTTGCAACTTGCTTGAATGAGTAGAATGTGGCCTGACACTATGCCAGTTCCAAGCCTAGATATTAAGAGGCCTAAACAATTCTAGCTTTGCTTTCTTGCTTCCCTGAACTGCCACATACTTCATAATAGTCCAAGGCCATCTTGTGGAGAAGACACAAGATCTTCTCCAGAAGAGAAGCCCTGTTGTAGGTGACAACAGGTGGAGATGGAGAGCACCAAGACAAGAACAAAGCTGCCGCAGCAGACAACCAGCATCAGAGTCCCAGACAAGTGAGAGCATCTTATAGTGTTCAGCCCAAATCAGCCTGCTTCAACTGGCAGCAGATGAAACAGAGACAAGCTGTCAGCACTCACCCCTGACCAAATTTCTAGTTCAGAGTCATTAGCAAAAAAAAAAAAAAAAAAGGAAAAAAAATAGGTACTTTGAGGTGATTTGTTATGCTATAATAGGTAAGTGAGACAAACAATGGTGCTTGAAAAGGTTACTAGTGGAACAGAAACCTAAAACATTGGCTTTGAGAACACAGAAGCAGGCAGAAGCTCAAAGGGCGAGAAGAAGACAGGAAACTGAAAAGCAGTAAGGAAACCGCTGTACAAGGCCAGGAGAAAAGGGGCCCAGGTTATTTGCTGGCAGAACAATTGGCATAATTATACACAATTTCAAGTAGTAACTTAGAATATTAAAAATATACTTAATGAACATGTAAGAAGATTTCTAGGCAAAATATTCAGTGTCACTGGCTTCTTTATAGCCAAGTGTGAGAAGGTAAAAGAAGAAAATCATGTGCTAAAGAATTACAAGCAGAATTTAAATGAAAGATTTCTAACCAGGAGTTGCCTGATTGGAAAATAGCTGCTTCTCATCACTAGCCTCTATAGATAGCAAAAGACTGTCAGAGAAACAACATGAAGACAAATAAAATACCCAGAGTGCTGCCAATAAATCATGGGCTCACAATCATCAAATCAAAAATTCATCAGTAAAACCTTTTATTAAGACCACGAAAAGATTTTTTTTTTTAAGTTTATTTATTTTGAGAGAGAGTGAGAGCAAGCGGGAGAGGGGCAAAAAGAGAAGGAGAAAGAGAGAATCCCAAGCAGGCTCCACACTGTCAGCACAGTGCCCAATGCAGGCACAAACTGTGAGATTCTAACCTGAGCTGAGATCAAGAGTCAGACGGTTAAGTGACTGAGCCACCTAAGTTGCCCTGACTACAGAAAGACTTAATAAGGCAGGGCTATATATTCTCTCAGGTAGGCAAAAGAGCTTCTAAGAATCTTACAGGACCCTAACTTGGGATCCAAAGTGAGAGAGTCCTGTCACCGAAAGAATTGTGGAGTGGACATTGGTTTAATGGATGCACTTATAATCTGATATATAGAAAACCCACAGTGTTTAATGGAGTTCTGTCAGTTTGGACTTAAATAAACACTGTTCCAAATGAAAAGAGAGAGGCCTTTAGGTTTTCAAACTGTCACATACATGAAGCAGATTGAAATGGCTACTTAGGTGGAAACAAGGTCCATTACTTACGGAGAAGTAAAAATGAGTCACTGAGTGGAGCCAAGAGCCCAAAGGAGCAAGCCAAGTGCTGAGAAAAATAAGGAATTATGAAGCTGAGACCAGAAGTGAGAACCAAGCCATAATCAAAGAACATTATCTGTTCCCTGATCAGATTTCAGAATTGCTTTGGGCCAGAGACTGCCATTCTTTCACTCTCCGCTATGAGGCTCTATTGTGGTTAATTGTTCCTGTCTCAAAATTATATACTGAGTGTATGGCAGGGTGGGGGTGGAGTAAAATCTGTCTTCTTAGTTCACAGGTATCCAAATCAAGAGGAGCTGTACCCAGAAAGCCTCACCTGCATATCAACCTAATGCAGATGATAAGGCAATGGACTTTGAACCTGAAGGTGTAACTGAATGAGTTTTGGGGGTATCTTAAGAGGGCTGAGTACTGCATGTTGGGAAAACAGTGAATTGCCCACCAGAAGAATTGTGGTAGTCCATCTGCAAAGATGGCTGCCAACAATTCCTCCTATTCCTGTGCACACATGCTACTTTTCTCATCAAAAGGTAGAATCTCTTTCTATTCCTGTAACCAATATTACACTATATATTAACTAACTAGAATTTAAAAAAAAAAAAAAAAAAAGAGGTGGAATCTATTTCTCCTTCCTTTATACCTTGGCTGACACAGTGTTCTGCTTGAAAAAAGACTGTGATAGAAACAATGCTATGTAGTTTCAGGCCTAGCCTTCAATAGGCTGAGAAACTTTTGTTTTTGTTCTCTTGCCACCCTAAATCACCATGTAAACAAACCCAGGCTATCCTTCTAGAGAGAAGCCAAGAGCCAAGAAGAGAAAAAAGCCCTGGTTGATGAATGAACCAGCCACTTAGAGAACAAAGGAGAGGTCTCAACTAACAACTAAAACCCAGCACCAAGGCCATCTTGGATCCCCTAGCCCCATTCAAGTTACCTCAGTCAATTCCTCATGGACCAGAGCAAGGTGTCCCTGCCCAAACTCCTGACCTAAAACTTATGAGCAATAAGATAGTTGTGATTTTAAGCTGCTAAGTTTTGGAGCAATCTCTTGCACAGTAACACATAATTAATATATATAGTGAGTGCAGTAAAGGCTATAAAGGAAAAGCACTGGGTACTTTCTAAGACTCAGTATTAGAGATGCAAATGTAATCTGGGAGAGAGGGAAAGACTGTTGAGAAGTGATATATTTAATAGTAGTTATTTAACACCATTTAATAGAAAGGGAATTGTGAACAAGAATTGCTGATTTTACTTCTATTTTCTTAAATTTTTAATATTACACATTTTACTTTTGAAATAACAAAAATATTATTTTGTTAAAACTTCCTTAAGGATATTGTTGGCTTTAATTGTATTGGTTCTATTGTACTGAAATTCACTAGGTCTAAAAGAGATTTTTTTCATGACAAAATATGTAAACATTTCAGGAAATAATAAAGGTTTTCTATTATTCTATGTAACCAGAGAACAGGATGTTCTGATTATACTAGCATTCCAAGAAATAAGCAGCGTACATTGATTTAACAACTTCTGAAGAATTAGAATGTAGTAAAACACAATTAACTTAAAATTATACTCCTTATAATTTATTATCACACTGATTTTTGGAAACTTCTTCAGGTATACATAATTCATCACAGTTATCATTGGGTATAGATGTGGTAATGTAAGACTGAGAGAAGTTAAATAATACTTAGATAACAGAATTAAGAGTGGAAATGACCAAAAAGATTAACATAATAGACTAAAGCCAATAAGAGAAAATTAAACAGTAGTAACTGAGGATTAAAAGGAAACTCCTAAAGCACAAATGAGAAAACAATCCAATTTAACTGTATGAAAAGGACATGGGTTTTAGCTGGCCACAAGTATATTAGCCAAAAGTAAGTAAGCCATATCAGCATGAAAACTGTTCATGTGATCTTGGACTATACTGATAATTTAATCAACAAATATTTCCTGAAAGCCTAGATCATATATCCCGTATTTCACTAACAGAATATAGTGACAAGATCCAGAGAAGGAATAATTTCACCATATTTAGAACAAGTCAAACTATATATGGAATATTAAATCCATATAAAAGAAATGGTTGAAAAAATTAGAGAAATGTGACCTACAGAAGGAAAACTTTCTAATTTGAATACTACCCTAAAGGAGAAAGAAAGCTCTTTAAAAATTCTTTCATTTTATAAAATACATTAATGACTATGTAATGGGCATTGCACTAAGCACACGGATACAATCAGAGAATAAAATAGATATTGTCCATGTCCTCATCCCACTTAGCAGTTTTGTGGACACCCTATCAGTGGAAGACCTTTAGCAGTAATAAATAATAATCTGGCATACATATTATAAAATATATTCATGTACTTTGCATAAGACTGAAATAAATGACCTCCAATGTAATTTCCAAATCTAAAATTTTGTGATTACTTACTTACAGCATGAAAGAACGTTAACTGTTATTCTGAGATAAATGTTTAATGAATAAGATAACAGGCAGATCAATACACATATACACAGGTTTTTAAAATATTATCACCTAGTAAAACAACCATATCAATTCATATGGTCAGCCTTTATAGGCAAACCACTCAAAACCAACTTCAATCCACATTAGGAAAATCCACCTCAAATTTTTCTATCATTTCAAAGAACAAAAAAAAACTTTTTAAGACTTATTTTTAAGTAATCTCTACACCCACTGCAGGACTCAAACTCACAACTCAAGAGGCACATGCTCTACCAACTGAGCCAGCCAGGTGCCCATCAAACAACAAAAATTTTTTTTAATCTCCTTATCCTAAAGATTATTTTACCGAGTGAAAATAATTCCAAAGAAATTAATATTTATGGTTTCTCTGAGACTTCTTATATTAATCAATATACCTTTCCATGGCTTTAGCTGTATAAGGCAAATGCATTTCAATACTGTGTTCATCTTCATCTGTCTGCAGAGACATGCGTTCAAACATTCCTGTCTTCCATAGTTCTCCGTAAACTAAAGAGATTTCAAAATATAGTAAAACAAATATATTAATATATATCCTTATTCTGTGAGACTCCACTCAGTAACAAAATCTATATGCTTTGGCAAGAGACAGAAGTACCGTATAATAATTTTCCTCATTTTTATCTTTAAAAAAGAAGAAAAAACTAGCTTTTTACATACCATACAAAGCAAAAACACATGTAATGACTACTGAGCATTTTCATATATTATACAGTTCTATTATAATAGTAATTTAAAATTTTCATCAGTTCTTTTCATTACATCTAAAATCACCTCTGGGTCTAAGCTTTTCCTTGACTTTAATCAGCACATGCCAAAAAGAACACAGTTGATTAGAACTCCTAGTAAAATATGTCAAAGCCAGTGATCTACTACTCATAAGGTTAATAACATAGTTTTTAAGTTTTGTTTTGTTTTATAATAAACTCTATGGGATTATTATTTCCCACCTCAGATGCCTGCCACACTAGAAACAGAAAATTCCTATTAAGCATGCTATATTCCTCAAAATTAAAAATCAGGCTTCTGGGACAGGCCAGAACATAAATTTATCATAGTACCATGCCACAAATAATCCTAAAATGATCTAGTATTTCAGACCCTTCTGATTAATCATACTTAAAACTGGATATTGTACCAAAAAGATTAAATTTAATATGTAAACTAAATAATATAAGAATATTTTTGTTTTATCATTGAAGAGAACCAACATTTTTATAACTAAATCCCTAAATGGGTTTACCAATATCAAAGAAAGACACAAATGATGGTATAACTTTTTTTTGCAAAACTATACCTTATTAAAATCATCAATTCCTTCATTAGAAGGCTATCTAAAACCAAAATTTTCTTAATGCCCCAAGGTTTTAAAAATAAAGTGTGTCCTCTAAGAGCATCACAGGGAGTAATAAGGCTAGTTATACTCCAGCTTCATTAGTAAAACTTACTCTTACAGCAAATTACTAATATTCAGTGATAATTAAAACCCCAAGTTATGAAAAATTAGGACTAAAAATAAGGAAAAAGAGGTGATTATCTATTATGCAAATGACTTCTTTCATTCTACAGAAGAATGCATTCCAAAATTTCTAGAAACAATAAGCACAACATACTTAAAATATAATTTGATGAGCTGGAAGAATACACAGCACGTTCATGAAGATGGTCTTAGGGAACGTAAACTGAGTTCACACGCTGGAAAAATTCTGAGTCAATTGTGGATAGAAGTACAAGAATATTTGTTACACTATTCTCTGTATTGTTCTGTATGTTTAAAATTATGCTCCCCTCTCCTGCAAAATTACTATTATAAAGTCAAAGCATTTAATTTACATATTCAATGAATAAAGTGAGACACAACTAAATAAAAGATATGATTTCTAGAATCCTATGGAAAAAAAATATCAAAATAATAGACATGTTTTTAAAATAAAATGCACATAAGATTTATGTAGTTTCAGAGTTTCACAAGTACCATTATTTTTCCCCCCATAAAGATCATTTGAGAGGAAATAAAGGCATTATCACCATAAACTATTTACAATGAGGAAAGTGATAACATAGAGGCAGACTAACATGTCCAGAATCTTTCATCAAGTTGTGGTGCGTACTAACTTCTTGTCTCACAGTACAGTGAGTACATGGTACTTCCCTCAGTACAGATGTAACAACTAACAGTCTGGAGAATAGTGGACCTAACAGATTTTTGTGACTGGCAAAAAAAAGTGTAGTCATATTTCTTTGTTTTTGCTTTTTGCAGATAAGCTGCAATCAATTTTATCTTTAAAACTGAGATAATACTTACAATATTCATATTTTTAATTTTTAAATTAATTTATATTGCTAATTTTAGAAAATCTTTAGCTGCTTAAAAACTATAAGATTTCTATATACTTACTCTTTTGGTCAATACGAAGGTCATACAGAGGTGTCCTATATATATCCACACTGGAAAGTGCACATCGAGAAAGGGGCACATGATGAGAAGGCCCAAGGATGAAAATTCTCCGGCTAGGAGATATACAACAAAAAGCACAGAACAATTGCACTTCTACACAAACCTTATTAAATAAAAGGGGAAAAAATAATTTTTAAGAATCACATGTGGTACCATTTTCCTTCTTGACTGATTTCATTACTTACTGTTAGTGGCTAGATTATGTACCCCTAAAATTTATGGTGAAGTTCCACCCCAGTACCTTAGAATATAACCATATAAGGAGATGAGGTTTTAAAAGATCATTAAATTAAAATGAGGCTATTCATGTGGGGACTGAATCCAGTGACTGGTATCCTTATAAGAAGAGTAAGAGATACCAGGGGTGCACATGCACAGAGAGGCAACCATGTGAAGAGGCATCATGAAGAAGACAGCCATCTGCAAGCCAACAAGAGAGGCTTCAGGAATAACCAACTCTACCGGCATTTTCATCTTAGATTTTCAGCCTCCAACTGTGAGAAAATAAATTTCTGCTGTTTTCAACCACTTACTTCGTGGTATTTTATTAGGGTTATCACTAGCAAACTAATATACCCACTAATGATTTGCTCCTCAGTTAATTAAATTCAATTCCTTATCTTTTTTTTTGGAAGGCCTTTAAAAGAACCATTTTCAACACCTAGGCATACTAGTTACTGATTTACTGGTCTACAGTAAATCAACTGATACTAAAATCATTTCTGTATTTACACTGCCAAGGATACAGAAGGTTGTCAAGAGCTATACATATTAACTGAATTTAAACATTTCAACTATTAAATAAAATCTTAAAATTCTAACACATTCTAAACTTCCTTCCGAAGATCTATCACAACTTTAATACAAATACAGAATAGCATGATTTATAAAACTCCATACGAAATATCACTACAAAGAACCATTCTGATAAAGCTATTTCCACATTTCTACCATAGCAGAGAAAAAAGGAACCTTGTTGAGAAAAATTCTGTATAATAAGCTTTCTCTGTTCCCATTCAAATAGAAGTCATTCTCAAAAACAAAGAAATTTGATTATGTGTTATTTGCACAGCAGCTAAAGAAAAGAACTGGGCTAAACTATAGCTTAAATCTTTACAGTCCTTTTATCTTGATATCGAGAGTAAAATTAACTTCCCCTCATTTTATCTCAAACATCCATACAAACTAAATTCTAAAACTATCCATTTTCTGCTTTCCCAGATCCATATGAACGAAACTTCCCCCACCACACATACACACAAACTTTTAGACTCGAAAAATAAACCTATGAGACAGAAGGAATTATATGATAAGCTACGTACCTAGAAAAAATTAATTACTATTCATTGCTCAATTAATGGACAAAGTCTGACACACGACCTAGGTCTTTCATATCAAAAATTTGCAAGTTGGGGTGCCTGGATGGCTTAGATGGTTAGGCATCTAATTTTGGCTCAGGTCACGATCTCGTGGTTTACAAGTTCGAGCCCCATGTTGGGCTCTGAGCTGACATCTCAGAGCCTGGAGCCTGCTTCAGATTCTGTCTCCTTCTCTCTCTGCCCCACTCCCACTCATACTCTCTTTGTCTGTCTGTCTGTCTCTTTCTCTCTCTCTCTCTCTTAATCCTCAAATCAGTTTTCTAGGTGTGCAGGATGGTTTAGTGTTGATCTGACCGTATATCATGGATGCGGGGACATACAAAAAACTTCCCTGATATTCTGCCACCTTGACTCCTTCCCACTCCCTTAAAAACAAATAAAACATTAAAAAGAAAAGACTAGAAAAAAACCTTACAAGTCAAGGAATATGCTTAGGCAATATACTTACTTTTATAAAATTCAATTACAGCTAAGAAAATTAACCTATTGTCTGCTACCTGTTATATGCTATGGCCAGGGGAGGGGACGTTAAGAAAGATGTGGATAAAGGAAACAGCAATTCTCAGCTTAGAGTCCCAAAACTTCCTCAAGGTGTCATATACAGCAAACATAAGACTTTATTCACAGGCCATTTCTAATCAAAAACATAATCTTTCTTCCCCCTCTTCTTGTACTGCTAATACTCACTTCTTATCAACACCTCTATGAGCAAGTCAACAACCATCACACACACACACATCAAATCAAATTTACAATCCTAAATGAACAAGAGATACCACTATGTTCTCTTATCTTAATAGTACATTAATACCACAATTTTAAAAATTAGAGTCCAATGTGGAAAATAGATAAAGGTAACTCTGAGTGTTTAGATGACTTGCCTAAGGACAGTTATGACATGAACCAAGAATCAAGTATAAAAAAGAAGACATTTTTATGACTGAGGAATCCATTTCTATGAAAAGACAGAGAAATAAAATATTTAAAATCAGAACACTTCTAGGAAATCCATCATATATAATTAAAATATGAGATGACTTTTAAAATATCAATTTAAACTCAAGACATAGATACATTTCTAGGTAGTGTAATGAGGTTCTAACAGTGACCAAAATAGGAGCACTACTCCAGAATTAAACATCAGAGGTCAGCTTATAAAGTCTAACTGCCCCATCCAATACCTGACTATTTACCTTGTTCGCCTTATTTGCCAGACCAAACCTGGATGAAATGATAAGACCATAGGGAAAAGAGTTCCTACCCATCTGAATTAGGCAGTTGTGTATCCAACAGATTCATTCTAGTTTGGCAGAAACTTGCTCATATGCAACACAGAAAAAAAAGGGGTTTAGGTCACATCAATATAAAAGGCGTATAAGTGATGAACCCAAAAATAAAAAAACCTACATGACAATGAAAAGAAGGGAAAAAAGTACATATTAGTAGTAATCTCGACATGGGTCTCTCTGTTGGCTATCTGCTAACCAAATTAATAATATAAATAAAAAACATTGCATTTTCTTTCTTTTTGCTAGATTGCTAGATCCATAAACACCAAGGCCACAGGAATATTTTGAAGAGAAAACAATGTCACTTTCCCTTCCTTCAATTAATTGCAAAGTTCTTGCAATTAAACAGACTCTTGGTTTTGGCTCGGGTCATGATCTCAGGGTTCATAGGATCAAGCCCCTCATCAGGCTCTGCACTAACAGAGCCTATTTGGGATTCTCCCTCTCTTTACCTCCTTCTGCCCCTCCCCTGCTCACACTCTCTCCCTTTCAAAATAAATAAATAAAACTTAACAAGAAAAAGAAAGAAAGAAATGTAGCTCATGTATAATACCTCCAGAGAATTCACATTTGTAGAATTACTTACTATGAGAAGTATAATCTGTACATCTATTATATAAGTTACCTGAGTATCTGCCCTCATAAATATTTAAATACTTAATCTAAATAATGGAATACAAGTAATTTTTTAAAGATGTTTCCCGGCAAGTGGAGATATTTTAACTAAAGAATTAAATGGGGCACCTGGGTGGCTCAGTCGGTTAAGCATCCAACTTCGGCTCAGGCCATGACCTTGCAGTTCACAGGTTCGCGCCCCGCATAGGGCTCTGTGCTGACAGCTTGCTCAGAGCCTGGAGCCTGCTTCGGATTCTGTGTCTCCCTCTCTCTGACCCTACCCCATTCATGCTCTGTCTCTGTCTCTCAATAATGAATAAATGTGAAAAAAAATTTTTTTTAATAGCTAAAGAATTAAATGACATTTGGTTCTCTTTTCCTATACCGAAGGCTTTCTGAAAGATATATATCAAAATCAAATTAATATTGGGGCAATGGGTGGCTCAGTTGGTTAAGCGTCTGACTTCAGCTCAGGTGATGATCTAGCAGTTCATGGGTTCAAGCCCTGCATCGGGTTCTGTGCTGGCAGTTCAGAGCCTGGAGCCTGTTTCAGATTCTATGTCTCCCTCCCTCTCAGCTCCTTCCCCATTCATGCTGTCTTTCTCTCTGTCTCAAAAATAAATAAAACTTATTAAAAAATTAAAAAAAAAATCAAATTACTATCTAAGGACATCCTGAATTCCAGGTTTTTAATTAAAATTTTAGTAATAGGGAAAGATTCTACAATGATAACTATGGGAAATAACTTAACTGTATAATTTTTTAAATTCCTTTACTCCTTTTGAAACATAAATCAGATCCCATCACTCCCTTGCTTAAAAAGTCTTGGGGTACCTGGGTGGCTCATTGGTTAAGCATTCAACTTTGGCTCAGGTCATGATCTCACAGTTCATGGTTTTGAGCCCTGTGTAGGGCTCTGTGCTGACAACTTAGAGCCTGGAGCCTGCTTCAGATTCTGTGTCTCCCTCTCTTTCTGCCCCTCCCCTGCTCATTCTCTCATTCTCTCTCCCTCCTTTCTCTCTCTCTCTGTCTCTCTCAAAAATAAATGTTAAAAAAAAAAATTTAAGTCTTTCAGTGATTTTTCATACAACTGGAGGATAAAATCTAAAATCCTTAAAATGGGTTCTGAACTCTCAAATGAACTAGCCCTCTCTTGTATTACTTTCCCCAACCCTACCCCTAATCACAATAGTCTATGATACTGGCCTTACAGTTCTTTAATGATTGGAACTACTCTGCCTACTTGAAAGCCTTCACACATGCTACTGTTCCTTTTGCTTGGCTTCAAAATCATTTCCTCAGAAATACCTTCCCCACTACCTTTCCCATAATTTAAATCCAATCACCCTGGTATCACAGCACTTCTTGAATTGTGACCTGTAGATTCCTCAAGACCCTGCCAAGAAGTCCACAAAATCAATACTATTTTAGTAATAATGAGGAATTCGCCTCTTCCACTATGTTGCCATCTGCACTTATGGTACAAAAATGAGGCTGGGTAAACCACTGGCACATCAGAACTGTGATCAAGATAATGGAATCAAAATGCACTATTAGTCATACATTCATTATCTTCACCGACAACAAGGTGTTTTGTTTGTTTAAGGCCAGTATCACTTACTTTCATTAAGTCTTGAACTTTGAGCAAAATTTTATGAAAATATTCTGTATGACAAAATGTTTAAATTTGTGGTGATTGAAACACATAAAGCTCTTTTGCTATATATAGAATTATGTCTTAGGGAAAACATAAAGTGGGCCTGCCACTTCAAAGAAAACATTACCCAAGATATAACTGAAGTACTTCAGTGAAAAGCAGACTTCTGTAAGACTTCTACCACTGTGAAATTAACAGCTTCCCAATAATTAATGATATTCCTGGGGTGCCTGGGTGGTTCAGTCGGTTAAGCGTCCGACTTCGGCTCAAGTCGCGATCTCACGGCTCTTGGGTTCGAGCCCCATGTTGTGCTCTGTGCTGACAGCTAGCTCAGAGTCTGGAGCCTGCTGCAGATTCTGTATCTCCTCTCTCTCTGACCCTCCCTTGTTCACGCTGTGTGTATGTCTCTCTCTCAGAAATAAATAAAACATTAAAAAAATAATAGTGATATTTCTGATGAAATTTGTGGTGATATTAACAAATGCGATCATTTGGCACTTTCTGATGAAATGTCAACATTCAAAAGATCTGCATAACTCAATTAACAAATATCTTCTAGGAGTGACTTGGTAGCTCAGTCAGTGTAGCGACCGACTTTGGCTCAGGTCATAATCTCATGGTTTGTGAGTTTGAGCCCCATGTTGGGCTCTGCACTGACAGCTCAGAGCTGAAGCTTGCTTTGGATTGTCTCCCTCACTCTCTGCCCCTCCCCTATTCGCCTTCTGTCTCTCTGTGTCAAAAATAAATAAACATTAAAAATACCAAATATCGTAATGTTCCTTGCAAGATGTTAATGAAATGATATAAAGGTAAAAGATCCATTCAAACTACAAGATAGTACAAAAGATGATCCTGGTTGACATGTAGAGAGTGGATTAGTGTGGAAGGTAAGAATGAAAGCTAGTGGTATAGAATTCAATCTCTCTTGGGCTGTTATTTCTTCTCTATACTTCTCATAGTTCCCAGAAGGATGTTCTTTCTCTATTTTCTCAAAGGACTATAAAACATGGCCAATCTCAAGAGCAGCCACCTTTCAAGAGAATACAGCTATGACTGTCAATTATTTTTAATATTAGGACCTTCAGATTTATTTATTTAACATTCAATTAGTATATACTAATTACAAAAATAGGCTGATCACATCATCATGCATCTCTTGCCTCTCTTTACTTACCCACTTTATCATCATCATCTTAGTCCTTGGCTTTCTTCCTTTGTCTCTCTCTCCTTCCATTCTCACTTTCTATCCACTTATTTAATACATGCTTTCTGCTTTTACCAACATAGGTTCTGTATCTCTCTACATATTCCTAAGCTAAATTTAATACAGGATAACACTTCTGGCAAATAACATTATCAAATATAAAAAGGCTTGGGAAAGGCTATTGTATAAACTAAGTTTGATTATCACTGATTTACAGACCCAGGATCAAATGAAGGAAACTTCTAAAAACCTTTCCAATCTATTTTTGCCCTTACAAATGAAATACATTAGATGTGGAAACTAATTTGACAATAAACTATTTGTTAAAAAAAAAAAAAAAATACTAGACAACAATAAAAAAAACCCAAATGAAATACATTAGTTAAAATTGATTATTAAATATGTATTAAATACTTTAAGTTAAAGACACTCCTCAAACATAAATGAGAGAGGGCTAACCAAAACATCATCAATTTGGCAACATTATCATTTTATTATGAAAAATGAAAAATAATTTCCAACAAACATATAATACAATGTGCAGAGCACTACATAAAAACAAAAAAGAACATCTCTTTTGAACAAATTGCTCAAAGGCAAAGGAATAGGCTGTGGGGTGAGACTTTTTTATAAACTCACCACTGCTGTGAGCTACTTCCTTGGAAAGATTATGCTCCATCTCCACTAGCACAACTCAAATCTAGCAATCAACATTTGACAGAAAGAAGATAACCAACTTTACCTATTTATACAGTGTATGTATAACTAGCATACAGACTGGAGCCTGATATCGGTTCACATTTGTGAATTTAACTATTTAAATAAAGCTAGTCAGCAAATTAAAGTAATTTGGGTAACTATATCTAGCAGAAGCTTTTCAAAGTTCACAAATTTCTTATTTTAGACCATAGTGTATTGCTTTGTAAGTCTCAATTTGCCAGAAAAAAATTTAAAGCTAATTTCAGAGCTCTCACTGAATTACTAAGAGCTAACATGCTTCAAACAACGTACATTAAGTACAGTCAGATTCTAAAATAACTCCGCTACTTCATCTTGTCAGTGAAATATTATTTTCTTTCATTAACCACAAGTACAGTAAATAATTTTAAATTACAAAATGATTAACATAGAACAAAGTACTCTGCATTCTTCTTAAAGATGCTCATCTCCTGGGTTTTCAAAGAAAACTTTAAAAACCAAACTATTTAACCTTCTAACAGCTCCAGAACTAAACATTTACCAACAAAAGGAAAAGTTAAAATGAAATGTTCAGTGAAAAACAGTATGAAAGCTTCTCATAACCTATATAAAGTATTAGATAAAAAGTCAAATTCCGAATGAAATCAAGTATATGACAGTAAGCATGCAGAAGCAAATTACTTCTGTGATGGAGCAGCTATGATGTAATTCCCAATCTTCTCCCACTTAAACAAAACCGTGTATTACTTACGTAATGGATGGGTCCACTTGTTTGTAAGCATGAGCAGCACAAGACCCACAGTACGTATATCCTGCATGGCTACAAAACAAAACATTTTTTAAACTTAAGCATCAGTTTCAAAATCAAGAATTCTGAAAAGAAAAAACTTTTTGAAAGAAATAAAACTATGGTAAACATAACAGAATTGAGTAAAAGCAACAAGCTAATGATGCAAACTCTAGAAGACAACAGAGAACACATAATTGCTTTATGTTCCAATTTTAAATTTTAAAAAATATTTTGTAGCATTTTTGGTCTAAAGGACAATTAAATTTAGATATTCAAGGCATACTTGAAGTTGCTAATGTAATACTAATAGAGTTTTTAACATTCCTCTTCAATATCATTAGCAGACTATTACATAATGGTAAGACCAAGCGCAAGTCAAATCAGACCAAATCAAATATCCTACAATGATAACTCATCTTTTTCAAATTTCTTAAACAATTTTTTCAAATTTTTATGAAATTCTAGTAGTTAACATATAGTGTAATATTGGCTTCAGGAGTAAAATTCAGTGACTCATCATTCATATACAACACCCAGTCTTATCACAAGTGCCCTCCTTAATGCCCATTACTCATTTATCCCATCTCCCACTCCCAAAACCTCCAGCAACCTCAGTTTGTTCTCTGTAGTTAATACTCTCTTATGGTTTCTTATAACAGTGTTATATTAATTTCAGGTATATAATATATGACTCAACAATTCTATTCATTTCTCTATGCTCATCAAGAAGTATATACTCTTAATCCCTTATGTATTTCATCCATCACCTCACACCCCTCTGGCAACCACCAGTTTGTTCTCTGTATTTAACAGGCTGTTTTTTTGTTTATCTCTTTATTCCTCTGTTTGTTCATTTTAATTTTAAATTTTACACAGGAGTAAAATATTTGACTTTCTCTTTCTGATTTCACTTAGTATTACACCCTCTAAGTCCATCCATGCTGTTGCAAATGGCAAGATCTCATTCTTTTTAATGGTTGAGTAATATTCCTCTGTGTGTGTCTCACATCTTCTTTATCCATTCATCTATTGATGGACACTTGGGTTGTTTCCATATCTTGGCTATTGTAAATAATGTTGCAGTAAACATAGGGATGCATGTATCTTTTCAAATAAGTGTTTTCATTTTCTTTGGGTAAATACCAAGTAGTGGAACTACTGGAACATGTGGTAATTCTACTTTTAATTTTTTTTGAACAACATCCATACTGTTCTTCAGTGATCCACAGTGGCTCTATCAATTTGCATGGCTACCAACAGTGCAAAAGGCTTCCTTTTTCTCTACATCCTCACCAACACTTGTTCTTTCTTGGCTTTCTGATTCTAGCTGCTCTGACAGGTGTAAGGTGATTTTTCAACATGGTTTTGATTTGCATTTCCATGATGATTAGTGGCATTAAGGACCTTTCCATGTGTCTATTGGCCATCTTTATGTCTTCTTTGGAAGAATGTGTACTCAGCTCCTCTGCCTATTTTTAATCAGATGATGATGATGATGATGATGATGATGATTTTGGTACTGAGTTGTGTAAGTTCCTTTAATTTTTTGTAACATTTATTTATTTTTGAGAAACAGAAGAGACAAAGTGCAAGTGGGGGAGGGACAGAGAGAGGCAGACAGAATCCTAAGTAGGTTCCAGGCTCTGAACTGTCAGCACAGAGCCTGACGTAGGGCTCAAACTCACGAACCACAGAGATCATGACCTGAGCCCAAGTCAGATGCTTAACCAACTAAGCCACCCAGGAGCCCCTGAGTTGTGGAAGTTCTTCATATATTTTGGATATATCACTTCCAAATATCTTCTCTCATTCAGTAGGCTGACTTTTGTCTTTTCTTCTGCTATGCAAAAGCTTGTTTTGGTGAAGTCCAAATAGTCTATTTTTGCTTTTGTTTCCCTTGCCTAAAGAGATATCTAGAAAAATGTTTCTACAGTCAATGCAATCTCTATCAAAATACCAAGAGCATTTTCCTTCAGAACTAGAACAAATAATACTAAAATTGTACGGTACCACAAAAGACCCTGAATAGTTATAACAATCTTGAGAAGGAGGAGCAAAGTTGAAGGTATCACAATCCCAGATTTCAAGATATATCACAAAGCTGTAGTAATCGAAACAGTATGGTATTTGCACAAAAAATAGATCAATGGAATAGAAGAGAAAGCCTGGAAATAAACCCACACTTATATGGTCAATTAATCTACAACAATGAAGGCAACGATTAACAATGGGGGAAAAGACAGTCTCTTCAACAGACTGGGCAGCTATATGCAAAAAGAATGAAACTGGACCACAAATTCAAAGTTGAATGAAGACCTAACTGGGAGACCTGAAACCATAAAACTCCTAGAAGAAAATAACTCACTTCTGTGTCTTTTGTAATAAGAGAATTGGCTTGGCTTTCTGTGTAATGTGCCTTTACTTTTTTTCTGCCTACTACTCTTCCCTTTCATCTCTTGGTCTCAGAATTAGATTTGGTTCTCTTATTACCTATGAAATGACTTTGTTTTCTGATCTCATTTTTCTTTCTCAACTCATTCAAGTTACATGACACACTTCCCTAATGCCTACCTATTAGTGTGTGACCAGTGGTATACTGGTAAATATTTAACAACTATCTTTGCAGAGAAAAAAAATGTATGCACATGTACTTAAGCTTAACATAAACTTTTCTGAAATAAAAGGATATGCACCTATTTGCACATAATTTACAAATAGTGAAAAATACATAATTCTCTTAATTGCAAATTCCACATAGTCAATTGATTGTTACAGAATGCTTTCATTGATTTTTGCTGAATTCTTCTGTCCACAGCTAAGCAATGGCTGCAACTGACAAGAGTGGAACAATGAAAACATGCCGGACTTGAATGACTTCTCTGCCAATTAGGTAAGTTTTCAAATATTAGGAAGAGTATTTCCTTCCATACTTTCTTATACTTTTTTTTAATGTTTATTTTCAAGAGAGAGAGGGAGGGGGTTGGGGAAACAGAATTTTAAGTAGGCTCTGCATTACCTGAGCAGAGCCTGATGCAGGGCACTGAACTCCAACCAAGAGATTGTGACTGGAGCTGAGTCAGATGCTTAAGCTTAACTGAAGGAGCCACCCGTCATCCCTATTATACTTTTTATAACGTAAAGGCTACAGACACAAGCTAATTTTAAATTTAATCTGCACTATTAACATTTTACCCATTACAAAGAGTAAATCAAGCCCTGATTTACAGCAATTTGCTAATTAATATGTAGTAAACCATTCCTGCCCATGGCTGATTTCAAGATACACGGTAAACTGAAAAGATAAAACACAGACCAGGAGAAAATATTTATAAAGCATATATCTGATAAAGGATTTATATCTGAATATGTAAAGAAATTTCAAAACAAACCCAATACCTAAAACAAGTAACCATTTTGTAAGACAAAAAGAGTTGTGAAGATTGGTTGCAAAACAATGTGAATGTACTTAATGCTACTAAACTGTATAAATGGCTAAAAATGCTTACGATGGTAAATTTTATGTTACATATATTTTGCCACAATTTTTTTAACAGGAAAAGATAGGAATAAATATTTCATCACAGAATATACAAGGATGGCAAATAAGCACACAAAAGAACGCTCAACATCATTTAGTCACTATGGAAAGGTAAATTAAAACTACAAAAAGGTACCACTAAACACACAGTAGAAGAACTAAAACTAAAAAAAGTGACCATAACATGTATGTTAAGGATGTAGAAGTGACTTCTCCAAAGAGGACATCCAGATGGCCAACAGACACATGAAACGATGTTCAGCATCCCTCCTCATCAGGGAAATACAAATCAAAACCACACTGAGATACCACCTCACACCAGTCAGAGTGGCTAAAATGAGCAAATGAGAGAACTCTAGATGCTGGCGAGGATGTGGAGAAACGGGCACCCTCCTACACTGTTGGTGGGAACGTAAACTGGTACAGCCCCTCTGGAAAACAGTGGGGAGGTTCCTCGGGAAACTAACAATAGAACTCCCCTATGACCCAGCAATAGCACTGCTAGGAATTTACCCCAGGGATACAGAAATGATGAGGCATAGGAGCACATGTACCCCAATGTTCATAGCAGCACTCTCCACAATAGCGAAAACATGGAAAGAGCCTAAGTGTCCATCAATGGACGAATGGATCAAGAAGATGTGGTTTATCTATACGATGGAATACTACATGGCAATGAGAGACAATGAAATCTGGCCATGTGTAGCAACATGGATGGACCTTGAGGGTGTTATGCTGAGCGACATAAGTCAGGCAGAGAAGGACAAATATCATATGTTTGCACGAATAGGAGGATTAGGAGGAACTTGACGGAGGAACAAGGGGGAGAAGAAGGGTGGAAATGGTGGGGGAAAGGGAGAGAGGCAAAGCATGAGAGACTCTTGAATGCTGACAAAAACTGAGGACTGATGGATGTGGGGGGGAGGGGGATGGGCATGGAGGAGGGCACTTGTGAGGATGAGCACTGGGTGTTACGTGGAAACTAATTTGACAATAAACTACTCGTAAAAAAAAAAAAAAGGATGTAGAAGTGAAACTCAAAGTATACTTGTGGAAATGTAAAATGTTATACCCACTTTCGAAAACAGTTTGGCAATTTCTTAAAAAATTAAATATACTCCTACCATTTGACCCAGCTTTCCACTCCTAAGAAAAATGAAAGCATCATAACCACAAAGATTCGTACACAAATGTTCATCCCAGCTTTATCTGCAACAGCCAAAAACTAGAAACAACCAAATTCCTCAAAAGATGAATGGATAAACAAATGGACGTACAGAGGTGTCTGGATGGTTCAGTTGGTTAAGTGTCCCACTTTGGATCAGGTCACGATCTTGCGGTTTGTGAGTTTGAGCCCCACGTTGAGCTCTGTGCTGACAGCTCAGAGCTTGGAGCCTGCTTCTGATTCTGTGTCTCCCTCTCTCTCTCTGCCCCTCCCCTGCTCACGTGTTTTTTCTCTCTCTCTCAAAAATAAATAAGCATTAAAAAAAATAAAAAACAAAAAGAAACCAAAAAAATGGAGGTATAGTCATATAATAGAATACTCTTTAGCAACAGAAAGGAATGAACTATTGATACGCTTGGAAATAATTATACTTGAAAAGATGGTGAAAAAAAGAAATATGCTGAGAGACGCCAACAAAAAGAGTTCATACTATATAATTACACTAAAAAAACCTCTACTCTATAGCAACAAAGAGTAAGTCAATGGATGTGGGTAGAAAGGAGAGGCAGAGAGGTACAGAAGGGGCGAATTACAAAAGGGCACAAGGAAACTTGAGGATGATAAGTATGTTCATTATCTTAATTGTGATGGTTTCACAGCTATATACATATTTCAAATGTATCCAATTGTACACTTTAAATATATGCAGCTACACGTTAATCCTACCACAACAGAGCTCTGTTTTAAAAAGGGTCATCACCTGATCTAACTTAAGATATGAATGGAGAAAAAGAGAGTCACATAAGTCAATCACAGCAATATAGGATAGTAGTGTGCTTAATCAGGAGTTAAGTAATATGGGACCTACACTAAGCACACTGAAATCACTGAAGATTTTATTGGTTGGGTTTATGGTATCACTCTACCTGTATACCTCTGGCAAGAGAGCCTATCAAGTTGCTTCAGTATAGCAATATTCTCACAACCCAGTTCTAATCTTAGCCAGAAGAAATGTAAGTTGTTCTATGGCTCAGGGCATTCAGTCTTGCTGATCTTGATATTCTAGCCTAACCAGGGACTCAATTTTTTCCAATTTTGTCCCCAATCTTCTAGTACTCAATACCCCAATACAGACTACTTCAGATTCCTAACAGCTATTCCTGATCTTAACATTACTGGCTCTCCCTTGTCAATTCAGAAATATGCTATCTTGCCTAGCCTTGTGGACCTTAAAAGCTATTTGATCCATCAGAATCTGTTCTGGTCTGTCTCAAATCAGAATAATATCTCATATTTTCAATACTGCATTGTTCTCAATTGTCACTCATACCCCATCCCTCCAGATCCCAATCCTTATACTTTAAATTAATCCATCTTAGATCTGCTTTTCAGACTTTAATTTCTATTTGCCATTCTTCAATTTAAAGGCCCTGACTAATTTCTCAGTCTGTCTTTCCAGTGTGAGTCTCTCCCAGTTTTATCAATCCTGTTCCTCCCTAAGCACAGTTCTTAAAAGCCAGAAAGTTGTCTTAGATACACTGGATTCTTGAAGTATAGGTAGGACAGAAATAATAATAAGAGTAAAGAAATAAAGGCACAAAGGAAGAACATAAAAGGTGAAGGAGGAACGTGAGCAAATGCCCCAAGTGCATGATGTAGGTGAGAAAATATGAGGCTGGCCTGAGTGGAACAAGAAGTAATTTTAAGCCACAGACAGAGGAGTCTGGGCTTGATAAAACAAGTTACTGAAAAACTGCTGTACTCTCTGGAGCAGTGCAGTGACAATACAAAACTGTTAGTAGTCTAGAACTGAAAAATATGATATCAGAGGCAAGAAATGTTAAATGACTCTCCCTTGAAAATTTGGCCTGAGGTAGTAATGTCATGGTCTAGAACGGTCTCAGTGCCAGTGGGAAATGAGACATGAATGATCTAGCATATAAAAAGAAAAAGTAACTTATCTTAGTGACCAAAGAGGTACAGGGGAATGAAAACAAGAAGGAAGAGAATAATTATGATAATGATAATAACATTTACTCAAAGCTTACTATGTGTCACTCATGGATGTAAGTCAAGGCAGTAATTCACTTAATCCTCACACCAACCCTATGAGATAGGAATTATTATTTTTCTTTTACAGATGAAAAAATTAAAGCAGAGAGGTTAAGAAAGTTTCCCAAGGTCACACAAATAGTAAGTGGCCACATCAGGACTTAAAGGCAGGCAGTAGAGCTCCAGAATCCATCCTTTACCACCGTAAGAGACCTTTACATATGTTAAGGAAGAAGGGAATGTTTCCATGGTGTAGGAAAATCAACAACCCTAAAATTTGGAAGAATACCATATATCCTATAATACTGTAGGGAAGATGGGTGATTGTGAAAACGTGATTATCTGAGGTAAGTATGCTTTATAGTAGAACTCAAATTTCATAGTTTCAGATTTTCAAGTTGAGGGCTTAAAAGTCTGCTAGAAGACAAAACAGTTGTAAAAAGAGAAGAAGAGTCTTACCTTGAATAGAGAATACACTGCAGAGTATTTAAAAAAAAATCATTAAGTGTACCATCCCTCTTAACCCACAACATGAGAAACTCTACTTCAGAAAAGGACCAAGATCATAACCAGAGAAAAGAATTTCTAGTACTTTCCTTTATCCTGGACCAGACACATGGTAAGGAAGAGAGCCGCGGTAACAATCATCAAATCTCACTGCTGATTCTCTGCTCTTACTCCCTTCTTTTGCTAAAAGAATCCATGATTCCACATACATATGGAAACAAAGTTTCATTAAGAGATCATTCATAATAAAAGAGGCTTCACTAAGGGAACAGCTAAGGGTTTTTCTTTTGTGAACAGTCAGAAGAGCAATGAAAATGTGAGCTCTACAGGGGCGCCTGGGTAGCTTAGTTGGTTAACCATTCAACTTTGGCTCAGGTCATGGTCTCACAGTTACTGGGTTCAAGCCTCATGTTAAGCTCTGCACTGACAGCTCAGAGCCTGGAGCCCACATCAGATTTTCTGTCTCCCTCCCAGTGGGGCCCTCCCCAGCTTGTATTCTCAAAAATAAATAAATATTCAAAATTAAAAAAAGAAAATGTAAGCTCTACAGATATTTGAATTTACATTGTAAAAGTATGTCCCAATCAGTCTTTCTTTCACAAGCTATTAAAAACTTAAAGCAAAGTCATCCCTGCTCACTTTTCCAGGTCACTCTGGTTCCCAGTGTAACCTGATGAAAGCAAACACAAATTTATACTTTAATACCTATCATTTCTCATTAGACTAAAACTATACCTCTAAAAACTGATCCTTCTCATAACACAGAGTACTTCTGCTCCTGTCCTTGTTCCTACATAGCAAACCCTTTCCATCCCCAGTGCACCTCCTCACCTTCCAGAATTTCTGTGTCCCCTCACAGAGCTGCAATCAAATGAAGATGCAAGGCTACTGTCCATGGTCATTCACTGGTTAAGTGACAGTTTCACACACAGCAACCTTGCATCGTGGGTATATTTTAAATCCCTATGTGAGGAAAATTGCCAATTACTATAGGACATGGACTTTCACTTATTCATTCTGAAACCTTCAAGTTTATAGGTGAATAGCATCAAGTGTGAATGCCAAGAGCGTACCACGTATTCTACGAGAGGCTTTTCATCAGAGAATATGGAGAACAATAAAAAAAAAATTGGATTCAACAAAATCAGGTTCTTATTGTCTAGTTCTACTTACTAGCAGCAAAAATGCAAAATAAAAAGATTGGACCAGATGGAATGAGAAGATTGGACCAGATAACATGATCTCCTACAGCAATAAAAAAAAAAAAAAAAAAAAAAAAAAAAAAAAAAAAAAAAAAAAAAAAAAAAAAAAAAAAAAAAGTCAGTAAGATCTACTAAAGCTATGATCTAGAAAGCTGGAAACTAAATTTAAAAACACTTGTGAGCATATGGGATTACCCTGAACAACTGGCTCTAAACAGCTTCCATAAGCAGCAGCCTCACGTCACTACTCTCCATTTCACTTCACTGAATCTCATCTTTTATTTTTTATTCTCATAGGCAATTTTCAAAAGTCCTCAAGATTACTGCTTCATAAAAAATATTAGATGAGGGGCACCTGTGTGGCTCAGTCAGTTATTAAGCGTCTGACTCTTGATTTCAGCTCAGGTCATGATCTCATTGATTATGAGTTGAGTCCTGCTTGGGATTCTCTCTCTACCTCTCTCTCTTGCTCTCTCCCACTCTCTTTCTGTCAAAAAGAAATAAACACTAAAAAAATGTTTTTAATTAGATGATTACATCTCAAAATGTCCAGGTTAGAAAGGCATTATTCAGAATATTTATTTTTGCAAAATGGAATCTTACAAGTATTAAGTAAACAATACTATGAACTAAGAAAAGGTGCTCAAGTTGTCCAAGTCAAATAAGAATAAACTGACCACAATCTTCCATGTCTGGATTGTTTGACTGCTAAAATACACAGGACCTGAGATACTGCTATGAATAACCTACTGCTTAAAATAAACAAGGACTAGAAATAAACAAGCTGCACATCTCCAGTAACTTAAATGAACTGCATGATTTATGAAGATTCATTGTCTCATGATATACACTGGGAGAGCTCAACAGGTATGCTTCACCATATGTAAACTGGTCTTCTTTACAAATGTTTCTCAGCTTTTTAAAATTTTTAAACTTGCTTTTGTATTAAAAGTAATACACGCACACAGTAAAAAAAGTCAAACAATAAAAACAGGTGCACAGTGAAAACTGAAAGTACCCTTTACTCCATACTACTTCTACCTGGTTAACTACTAACACATCAAACTCTAGTTTAAATACATGAAGAGTGCTTCAATATCCACAATATCTGCTTAATTGTGTAATTAAGCCCCCTTACTTGTGTAAGTAACCTCCCCAATTATCTGATTATATTTTTCTATTCAACAGAGGTTTCTTAAGTGATGCATACCTGTACAGTTCCATTCTAAGGGTTCCTGAGATATTCCTGCATACTGCAAGATAAACAACAATTTTGGCATCAAGGTGTCTGGCAGTCATGGTAGGATGGCTTTTGGAACTCCTAGTCCATGAGATCATTTCAGTATATATCCCTGGGCAACACACTGGTTCCTGCACCTCAAGATAAGTAAGGTAGTCCTAAATTCAACCAAAGGATATTTTTAAATCAAATTAAATTGTTTTGAATCCCCCAACTGTGCCTGCTATATGTCATATGGATTAAAATCACTAAGATTTATAGGTAAATATTTATTCTTTAACAGTATCATTCTATTTAATCTACATCAATATACAAATGAGCAATCTGTTTCAGCACTTTTTTAAAAAAATTTTTTAATGTTTTATTTATTTTTGAGAGAGAGATACAGAAAGCATGAGCAGGGGAGGGTCAGAGAGAGAGGGAGACACAGAATCTGAAGACAGGCTCCAGGCTCTGAGCTAGCTATCGATAAGCACAGAGCCTGACGTGGAGCTCAAACCCATGACTGTAAGATCATTACCTGAGCTGAAGTCGGACGCTTAACCGACTGAACTACCCAGGCGCCCCTGTTTCACCACTGTTAAAAGTGTGCTAACCAGGTTCTGAGTTGGGTTTTGTTTGTTTGTTTTTAAGGCTCCTCTTACACAATTTATGCCAATGAAGGCAAAATCTAAGCAAAGCTAGATTTTATTAAAAGCTTAAGAACTTTTTTAGGGACACCTGGCTGGCTCAGTCGGTAGAGCATGCAACTCTTGATCTTAGGGTTGCAAGTTCGAGCCCAATGTTGGGTGCAGAGGATACTTAAAAATAAAACCTCAAGAAAAAAAAATGAATTTTTTTTATAGACTTGTTTTAAAATAAGAGTAGAGATCTAAAATTTTTACGTTTTCTAATTACTAGATAAGCATGTTCTTAACAAAGATGATTTTGTGTCTATATAACAACAAAATATTTGGGGCGCCTGGGTGTCTCAGTCAGTTATGTGTCTGACTTCGGCTCAGGCCATGATCTCACTGTTCGTGGGTTCAAGCCCCGTGTCAGGCTCTGTGCTGACAGCTAGCTCAGAGCCTGGAGCCTGCTTCAGATTCTGTGTCTCCTTCTCTCTCTGACCCTCCCCTGTTCATGCTGTATGTGTGTATGTGTGTGTGTGTGTGTGTGTGTGTCTCTCTCTCTCTCAGAAATAAATAAAACATTAAAAAATATATTTGTTGTTTTTCTATCTTAAAAGAAAAAAAAGAAAATTTCTGTGGGCACCTGTGTGGTTCAATTGGCTAAGCATCCAACTCTTGATTTCAGCTCAGGTCATGATCACACGGTTCATGAGATCAAGCCTCGCATCGGGCTCTGTGCTGGCCATGGGGGAGCCTGCTTGGGATTCTCGCTCTCCTTCTCTCTCTGCCCCTCTCTCACTTGCACTCTGTCTCTCTCTCAAAAATAAATAAATAAAGTTAAAAAAAATCTGGAAAGGAAAATAATTACTTCTAGAAGCCATATAATAAGATAAGCGTGACTATATTTAAAGTCTTCATGTTAACAAAATGGAAATTTCATTATATCTGCATAAAAACAACTACAAAGTCACTATATAACAGAAACATCCACATCAAAGCAAAAACTATTTTCAAATATCCATTTTAAAACCTAAGGTAAGCAGGAAATCTTTTCCAAATCAATATATTTGTAACTTAAACTAAAAAATTTCATTTCCCAGGCTATTGCCAATTTCAACTTAAAGCTAACTATAAAAACGAAACCAGTCTAGTAACATTTTCATGAATAACTAACCCCAACTTAATTATATGTTCATTTAGCACAGCTCGCATATTTAGAACAAGTTTTAACTAGGAAGGGGGCATACAATTACTCAAATACCAGCAAAGTAATGAGAATGACAATAGAACCTATGTCATGAGTTACTATAAAGACATTATTATTAATCCATTCTTACCCAATCAAGGATTATGCAAACTTACCCCCATCCCAGCACCAATTTTTCTCTCTGCCAGATTCATTTCATCTATATCGTAAACACATTAATATCCATCATCTTAAATAAAAATTCCCACCTGACAACATATTATTCACTCCATTTCCTTGATTTATAGAAAAGCTTGTGTAAAAAGAAAACAAAACAAAACAAAAAAACCAACTATCCTCACTTCATTTCCCTCTCCAATTCTTTCTTGAAAGCAGTGTGATTGTGCTTTGATCCCTACCACTCCACAGAAATTGTATATCGCAAGGACACCATTGATCTCCATATTGTCAAATCCAATTATCAATTCTTAATCCTCATCATATTTGACCTATTGGCACAGAATCTGACACAGCTGATCATTTTCTCCTCCCTGACACATTTTTCATCCATTTTGCCTCCTATAGACACCACCTGCCCCTGGTTTTCCCCATTGATCTTCCTTTAGTATCTCCTTTGCAAATGCTCATCTCTATCCCAATCTCTAAATGAAATTAGCTTACCTAAAGGGCTTAAGTCTTTGAACCTCTTCTCTGTATTTTACTGGATAGGCAACCACAGGCTGTTTAGACTTTCAGTGTGATATACATATCGACACAGACTTGGCCCTTCTTCTCTGTACTCCAGATTCATATATCTAGCTGCCCATTTGAAATCTTCACTTACAGATACCTGATAGGCATCTCAACATTAACATGGTCAAAATACAATCCTAGACTCACAAAAACACTTCCACCTCTACCTCTGTTTGCCCCTTATCATTATAAAACTAATTCTATCTCTCCAGTTTCATAGGCCAAAACTGAACTCTTCTTCTACTTTGCCGGTCCTACCTTCAAAATATATCCAGAATACACTGCTTCTTGCCAACTCCACCACTAGCCTCCAATCAAAGCCACTATGTCATCTCTTTCTTGTACTATAATATTAAGCCCCCCAAACTGGACACCCTGTTTCCACAAAACAAAACATCCATATAATAGCAAGAGTAATCCTTTTCAAACCTAAGTCAGGTCATGTCATTTCTCAAAATTTCTCATGACTTGCCATATCACTTAGAATAAAACACAAAGTTTTCTTAATAGGCTACAAAGCCTCCTTGTGATCTAGCTCCTACTGCCTGTCTCATCCACTTCTCCTCCCCTTGCTTATGCCACTCCAACTACACTGTCCTCCTTGCTTTTCCTCAAAATATACTAAGCATATCCTGCTCCAGAGCCTTTGTACTCACTGTTCCTCAACCAGAAAACCCTTTCCCTGGATATCTGCATAACCTCTCTCACATTATTTAGGCTCAAGTGTTACCTTATCAGAGAGAACTTCTCTTACTATCCTATATAAACTAGCACCTCTGTACTCCCACTGTCACACTCTTGATTCTCTGATCAGCTTTATTATTCTTAGTACCTGTTAGCACCTGATACAGAATATACAGGCATTTTATTGTGCTTTGCTATACTGAGCTTCACAGATACTGCTTTTGTTTTTGTTTTTACAAACCATGAAGTTTGTGGCAACCCTGCATCAAGCAAGTTCATTGGTACCAAATACATTTGCTCATTTCATGTCTCTGTGTTACATTTTGGTAATTCTTGCAATCAAAGCTTTTTAATTGTTATTATATGGTTATCTGTGATCAGTGATCATAACTCACTGAATGCTTAACATTTTTTAGCAGTACTTTTTGAAGTTTATTTATTTTGAGTGGTGGGGAGGGAGGGACAGTGGAGGAGCAGAGAGAGAGGGAGACAGAATCCCAAGCAGGCTCTGCACTGTCAGTGCAGAGCTCAATGTGGGGCTTGAACTCATGAACCTTAATACCATGACCTGAGCTGAAATCAAGAGTCAGATGCTTAACTGAGCCATCCAGGTGCCCCTGGCAGTATTTTCTAATTTAGATATATATACTGTTTTCTTAGACATAACCCTATTGTACACTCAACAGAATACAGTATAAACATAATTTTTAGGGGCACCTGGGTGGCTTAGTAAGTTAAGCGTCCGACTTTCGCTTAGGTCATGATCTCGCAGTTCGTGGGTTCGAGCCCCGCATCGGGCTCTGTGCTGACTGCCAGCTCAGAGCCTGGAGCCTATTTCAGAGCCTGTATCTCCCTCTCTCTCTGACCCTCCCCTGCTCACGCTGTCTCTCTCTCTCTCTCTCTCTCTCCTAGAAATTAAAAAAAAAGTTTTTTTTTAAAAACATAATTTTTATATGCACTGGGAAACAAATTCATTGGACTCATTTTATTGCGATATTCATTTAATTGAAGTGGTCTGGAACAAAACCCACAATATCTCTGATGTATGCATGTAACTATTTGTTTACTGTCTGCTTTTCCCAAGTACTCAAATGTAAGCACCATGAAAGTAGCAATTTGAGCTTATTCATAATGCAACACTAGGGGATAGTCCAAGATGGCAGCACAGGGAGATCCTCAACTCACTTCCCATGGACACACGAAATCCACAACTACATATGCAACAATTCCCTCTGAAAAAGATCTGAAAACTCCTTCACAACAAATAGTAGTAAAAGGCCACATTAAGATGGGGAGGAGAGATAGGACAGTCTCATAAAAACCCCATCTCTAGCATGGAGACCCACAATTGGGAGGAATCTCACAAATCCAGAGTTTCTCCCTGAGAACTGAAGGGTTTGTGCCCCACATTAGGTACCCCAATCCTTGGTAAGTATAACAGTGTGGCAAATCCCCAAAATATCTGGCTTTGAAAATCAACAGGGCTCATAACCAGGAGACTCGAAGGGCTGTAGGAAACTGAGATATTTCTCTTATAGGCTCACATGCAGACTCAGTAGCCCTGGAAACCGGCACAAAAACAGCAATTTGCAAAGTGCCTAGACTGTATGTGAAGGAGATTCACTGGCTAATCTTAAAGCATTTACGAGAGGAGCAGGAGCCCCCTAGAACTCTCTCCAAGGACAGAGGTGCAAGGCCATTTGTGCTCTCCCTCTGACCTGAGAGCACTAGCAGGGCGATCCAGCACCGTGCTTTCCTATGGCCCTGTGAAAAGCTGATGTGTGTACACCAGCCATGCACTCTCCCGTGGACTTGCTAAAGCCACGAAGCTCATGCAGTCTACACAGAGGACGCTCCTTGATTATCTGGCTCTTGTGGCCAGGGCAGCTTGCGTTTCTGGGTCCGATAGGGCTACCACAATTGGAAAGACAGTTCTTGGCAGGCTACCGCCTCCAGGGCACTCCACAGACAGCAGTTTGAAACATATCCTAGTCTTTCTGTAAAACAAGCCTATTTACTTGTCCTGGGAGCTTCAGCTTGAGAGGTGGGATTCATGTTTGCCACACACCTAGTGGCCATAGGTGCTTTCAGGGAAAGTAGGCCAGGGGACACCACCTGTACAGTCTCCTTAAGCTTCACCACCGTTCCCCAGTACCTCCCAAAAAGGAACATATACACTCATGTGAAGTCCTGATTTTTGCCACTGTTGCCCAGGGGACACCTTTAGGTCACCTGGTCTAGAGGTCAACAGAGCTTACAGTCTCACAGGGCTGTGTAGGCATACTTTAAAAGCTGCCTTCTAATTAGAAGAGTCTGGCTTCTAATCAGACTGAAACTAGGGGTTGAGTGAGATCCTTCAAAACCCTGACAAGTCTTGGCATGCTCTCAACAATTGGGACTTATCAAGAATAAATCAGGCTGCTTAGACATTCACAAAGGTTTCAGAGACAACCATGTGCTAGGGCAAGGTTGAAAGATACGGTTCATCTCTTATACAAGGCCATTCTTTCAAGACTTGAAGAGAGACGTACTGCACCTCACGCATAGAAACAAACACAGAGAGTCAAGCAAACTGAGGAAACAGAGGAATATATCACAAACAAAAGAATAAGATAAAATCCTCCAAAAATCTTTTTTAAATGTCTTTTTATTTCTGAGAGAGAGAGAGAAAGAGAGAGAGAGTGAGCGAGCAGAGGAGGGTCAGAGAGAGAGAAAGACACAGAATCCAAAGCAGGCTCCAGCCTCTGAGCTAGCTGTCATCACAGAGCCAGACGCGGGGCTCGAACCCACAAATTGTGAGGTCATGACCTGAGCCAAAGTCTGACGCTTAACCAACTGAGTCACCCAGATGCCCCTCCAAAAATCTTAATGAAACAAACAGCAGCACTAAGAAGAACATCTGGCACTTAGCCACGCACATATTTGTTTAAGTTATTAGTTTAATTTATTATGCTAAAAGTTTATAAAAATTAACTAATTTAATCATCAAAAACCCTAAGGAGATACTATTAATATTTAAGGTTTACCAATGAGACAAAGGCACAAGAGATTAACTTGTACGTCACATTCCTTGTAAGTGGTAGTCAGCCTCCTATATCTGTTAAAAGAGATGAAATTAGATCATACAAACGGAGCATTTAACGAAATGTTTGGCACATCAAATATCTAATATTTATGGAATACTTATATGTACCAAACATTTATGTAGGTTCTTTTTGTATATTTACTTATTTCTCATATTGTTTAATGAGTAGATGCTATTACTGTTTTCAGTATTTTTTATTTATTGGGGCACCATATTGTTTAATGAGTAGATGCTACTATTGTTTTCAGTATTTCTTACTTATTGGAGCACCAAACCTAATGCAACAGAAATTACAGAAAAGACACTGCTGTGAAAGAAATGGGACAAACATTAACCTTTACTCTTCTCAGGAAACAGTTAACATGTGCTTTAAAAAATGTGTTTTGAAAGTTAGCACTGGAAACCAAATCAAAATGAACTGAATTCTTATCACATACACTCTGTTAACTGTGTATTTGTTGGTTTGTAGTTCTAAAAAGCCTTCTAAGACAAATATCATATGTTTGCACGTATAGGAGGATTAGGAGGAACTTGACGGAGGAACAAGGGGGAGAAGAAGGGCGGAAATGGTGGGGGAAAGGGAGAGAGGCAAACCATGAGAGACTCTTGAATGCTGACAAAAACTGAGGACTGATGGATGTGGGGGGGAGGGGGGATGGGCATGGAGGAGGACACTTGTGGGGATGAGCACTGAGTGTTATGTGGAAACTAATTTGACAATAAACTATTTGTAAAAAAAATAAATAAATAAAAATAAAAATAAAAAGCCTTCTAAGATTCAAAGACAAAATAGTAACAGATTTTCTTCAATATAAAAAAAAAAGACCCCTCCCCCAATATCTGCCTGCTACTCCATACTGCATAGTATTATGTTTAATGTAACTTTTTCATTATAAGGAAAAAGCTGGCTGAATTAAAGTAGATCTTTCTAACATTTTAAACAAAACTTACTCATTTACATCAATCTGAAATCACCAAGTTTATGTACTGCAAATAACCTTTTGCTTTAAAAGTCAGTTTTATTACTAAAAATAAACTTTAACATTTCTGCACCTGAGAAAATAGCTAATTCCTTTATCCTTGAGTTAAAGTGAAAAACAAAGGAATCATGAAAATAACAAAATATAATTTCTTCAGCTCAACACAGCATTTATTTTTTTAATTTTTAAAAATTTAGTTCAATTTATAGATACTCATTTTATATTAATAATTAACATAAGAAACATGTAAAGATGTCTTTAAGGTAAAGAACCTTAAAACTTACGGTGCAATAATGGCTCTAGCAGGTCTTTTTGTAGACTGTACTTGTGAGAGCCAACCTTCTAGCTGAGCATTCAGCTGCGGTCCTATAAAAAGAGAAAGGGAAACTGGAGTCAGCAGAGAAATGTACTATATATAACTATACGTGACACAAAGCCCTCACTGAACCTATTTAGAACTAAAACAGCTTAATGGGCAGTGGGATTATTAGCTTGAATGTTAATGTTTGAAAGTTAACCAACTGCTAAGCAAGCCATAGATATGGTCATATACTGATTAAAAAATATTTGCTTTTATCCATTTACTTATTTATAACCACCTTTGTTCCAGAACTGTTCAATCTATAATTTGAGGCACTATTTAAACAATTTAATAAAACAAGAAACAAAAGACTGCTGACAAATGAAAATACCCAAGTGATTGTTTTCGGAGTGCCAAAACTTGCTTTGATCACTAAAATCACATCCATGGAGGGGCGCCTGGATGGCTCAGTCAGTTAAGCGTCTGACTTCGGTTCAGGTCATGATCTCATAGTTCGTGGGTTCGAGCCCCGAGTTGGGCTCTGTGCTGACCGCTAGCTCAGAGTGGAGTCTGGAGCCTGTTTCCGACTCTGTGTCTCTCTCTGTCTCTGACCCTTCCCTGCTCACGCTGTCTCTCCACTGTCTGTCTCTCTCTCTCTCTCTCAGAAATAAATTAAAAAATAAATAAATAAAAATAAATAAAAAAAGAAAATCACATCCATGGAGTGATCACTCCCACACCCAATACCTTTCCTCTTCTCCACTTCAGCCCCTACTCCACTGATCACGTTGAGATAACCAATGAATATGCCATGTCAAAAATCTCAATTTTGGGTCTCCTGGGTGACTCAGTTGATTAAGCGTCCAACTCTGGAGTTCAGCTCCGGTCATGATATCATGGTTTGTAAGTTCAAGCCCACATCAGGCTCTGCGCTATCAGTGAGAAGCCTGTTTGGGACTCTCTGTCTCCCTGTTTCTGTGCCCTTCCCCCATCTGTGCTTGTGCACACTCTCTCTCAAAACTAAACATTTAAAAACAAATTTTAAGTAAAAACTAAACTAAAATAAAATTTTTTAAAAAAATCTCAATTTCAGCGTGCCTAGGAGGCTCAGTTGGTTAAGCGTCCAACTTCAGCTCAGGTCTTGATGCTGTTCGTGGTTCACGATTTCGAGCCCCACATCGGGCTCTGTGCTGACAGCTCAGAGCCTGGAGCCTGCTCTGGATTCTGTGTCTCCCTTTCTCTCTGACTCTCCTCTGCTAACACCCTCTCTCTCAAAAATAAAAATTTTTTATTAGAAATCTCAATTTCAAGCATCTCACTCTCCTCATATCCTATCTTTCTAGTTCACTTCTAGAAATCTGCTCATTCCCAACAGATTTGGAGTTACTTTTCCCACTATCCTTCCTCTCCTTTCTTCAGCTCTTAACCCAGCCTGAGACTTGATGATCCATCACTATCATCACTTCCTTCCCTACGCCCTCAGTCTTGTTCCTCTCTTCCATCACAGTCAAAGCACAGTTAAAACCATCTTTCCACTTGACACAGTACCTTCACCTATACAGTTGAATGAGATAACAAAGAAACACAACCAAATGAACTTCAAAATTATACCCATAAACTTCAGCCCTTAGGAAAGCTCAGAAATCTTACTACATTAACCTAGGGAATTTGCTCTCCCAGCCTCAAGATCATCACTTCATAGAGTTTTACCTTAAACTCTCATCCCCCTCTCACTCCCAGTAGATAATTATGCTTTTTGTTTTGTCAAAGAAAATCAGAAGATGGCTAGCCATTCTGGTTTACCTAGGACTTTCCCAGTTTTAGCAATGAAAGTCTTATGTCTTGGGAAACCTCTTAGTCTCAGGCAAACTTGGACATTAGTCACCCTAAATTCAAAAAATAATTCCTTCCCCTTCCTACCACTTATTCTGCTTTCTCTTCTGTGTCAACAAATTGTCCTTACTCCTATCAAAAGCCAAACAAATTACTTCTGCACTCGGTACCATTGTTTTTCTTCTCAAGAACATTGCTCTTTATTTATTTATTTATTTATTTATTTAAAAAAAATTTTTTTTCTAGGAGAGAGAGAGAGACAATGTGAGCAGGGGAGGGTCAGAGAGAGAGGGAGTCACAGACTGAAACAGGCTCCGGGCTCTGAGTTGGCAGTCAGCACAGAGCCCGACGCGGGGCCCGAACCCACGAACCGCGAGATCATGACCTAAGCAAAAGTTGGACGCTTAACCGACTAAGCCACCCAGGCACCCCGAACAATGCTCTTTTAGAACTGTCCTGGTCTCCTGCACTAATTTGGTCCCTTTTTACCAGATCATTACCAATAGCATGAAAATATGTAAAATAAGCAGAATGATTTCTCCCCAACTACCACCTACTTCTCTGGCCTCCTATTTTTCTGGCTTTTTTTTTTAAGCTTTTGATCATAACATATTTAAACAACACAAAAGAATCTAGATAATAATGAAACAAATACCCATGTACCCACTGTCCAAATAAATTAAATTTTAACATTCTTACCTACTTAGGATCTTACTTTAATAAGAAATAAAATATTACAGACACAGTAGAAAACATCGCTGATCCCATTATATATTTCCCTACTTAGAGATAACTACTTTCTGAATCTGGTGTTTTTCATTGCATTATACTTTTACTTATATACACCTATAAAACTATGTATTGCTCTGCACAGGTATTGTTCTGCAGGTTTTAAAGTTTTATATAAATATAGGGGCGCCTGGGTGGCTCACTGATTAAGCAGCCAACTTCGGCACAGGTCACGATCTTGTGGTTCGGGAGTTCGAGCCCCACGTCGGGCTCTGTGCTGACAGCTCACAGCCTGGAGCCTGCTTCAGGTTCTGTGTCTCCTTCTCTGCCCTTCCCCTGCTTGCCCTCTCTCTGTCTCTCAAAAATAAATAAACATTAAAAAAATTAAAAAATATATATATAATATAAATATATTGTACATGTTCTTTTGTAATTTTATAATTTGATTTAGCCACTCAACATTACTTGTAAGTTATTCATGTTGACTTTGTAGCTCTAATTCACTCATTTTCAATGCTGTTTAGTATTATGTGAATATACCAAGCTTTACCTATTCATTCTCTTCAAAGACATTTGGTTGTTTCCACTGTTTCACTGTTAATACACAATGTTACAAGTCTCTTATAAACACATATTAAGAGTTTCTCTGGGATTTAACTAGAAATAAAAGTACTGGATCATAGAGTATGCACATCTTCAACTCTACCAGAACATTGCAAATTGCCCACTAAAGTGGCCAGGTCAATTTACCCATCAGTGTTAAGGGCATAAAAAATGAAAGCTTTAACTCTCCATGTTAAAAAATAAGGGAAGATAGGGGTGCCTGGGTGGCTCAGTCGGTTAAGCGTCCAACTTCGGCTCAGGTCATGATCTCACAGTTCGTGGGTTCGAGTCCCACATTGGGCTCTGTGCTGACAGCTCAGAGCCTGGAGCCTGCTTCGGATTCGGTGTCTCCATCTCTCTCTGACCCTCCCCTACTCACGCTGCCTTTCTCTCTCTCTCTCTCTCTCTCTCTCTCAGAAAAAAAAAAAAAACATTAAAAATAAAATAAGGGAAGAGAGGGGCACCTGGCAGCTCAGTCAGTGGAACATGTGACTCTTGATCTTGAGGTCGTGAGCTGGAGCCCCATGTTGGGCATGGAGCCTACTTTTATATTATTATATTTAATATAATATTGTATTGTATTGTATATATTGTATATATTATATTTATTATATTATATGGAAGATGCAGCACCTGAGTGGCTCAGTCAGTTAAGCACCCAACTCTTGTTTTCTACTTAGGTCATGATGTTACAGTGTGGGAGTTAGAACCCTGCGTCAGGCTCCACACTGTTGGTGTGGACCCTGCTCAGGATTCTCTCCTCTCTCTGCCCCTTCCCCACATTCGCATGCTCTCTCTCAAAATAAATAAATAAACTTTAAAAATAAATACATAAAATCAAATATGGAAGAGCTACCCCACACATTTTTGTTAGAGCACTTTCTCTAGAAAGATTATAATTGTAAATTCTTTATCCCTTTGAAATATATATATATATATATATATGTATATGTATGTAAGTTGTTTTAAAGCTAAATAAGCTTCTAGCCCCCCACCCCCATCCCACCCCCATCCCACCCCAGCTGGGGCTCAGTCAGTAGATCATGAGACTCTTAATCTCAGGGTCATGAGTCCAAGGCCAATGTTGGATGTAGAACTTACTTTAAAAATCAAGTAAATAAGTATGTAAATGAACAAATAAATAAATAAGCAAGCTTATTTTATTAAAACAATTTTTTTAATGTTTTATTTATTTCTGAGAGACAGAGATGACAGCATGAGCAGGGAAGGGTGAGAGAGAAAAGACACAGAATCCGAAGCAGGCTCCAGGCTCTGAGCTAGCTGTCAGTACAGAGCCCTATGCAGGGCTCGAACTCATGAACCGTGAGATCATGACCTGAGCCAAAGTCAGATGCTTAACTGACTGAGTCATCCAGGCACCCCATAAATAAGCAAGCTTCTAACCAGCAACCCAGGACTATCTTAAGGACCCAGTAATCACCTCTTTGAAATGTTATTTGCACCAAAGGAGAGAGCAACCTCTTTCTGCCAGTTTCTGTGTAAAGACAGGAGCACTAACTACCTGGCCACCTATCTCCAAGTTGCAAAATTATTTCCTTTATAAAAATACAAGTTTAGGGGCGCGTGGCTGGCTCAGTCGGTTGAGAGTCCGGCTTTGGCTCAGGTCATGATTTTGTGGTTCATGAGTTCAAGCCCCGCGTTGGGCTCTGTGCTGATAGTTCAGAGCCTGGAGCCTGTTTCGGATTCTTTGTCTCCCTCTCTCTTGTTCTTCCCCCACTTGCATTCTATTTCTCTCTCTCTCAAAAATAAACATTTAAAAAAAATTTTTAAATAAAGATACAAGTTTATTTTTAGCCAATTAACAAATACATATTGTCACCCCAAATACCAAGTGATTTAGGGTAAACTATGTGTGAGAAATGTTGCTATCAAGTCCTCTTACTTGAGCACTACTTACAATCTATCTTGAGAACATGTATGTAATGGGGTGTATCTCCTTGGCTATATAAAAGAGTGAGCTCTTGTTAGATCTTTGCACTCTTGTAGCAGATTGCCTGCAATGTGCTTCACATCCTTGCTCAATGCTTAACTCAAGAAAAACAATTTTTTTTCTTTCTCTTCTACCTTTGAAGAGAGATTTTCTGAAATGAAGGCTTTGGTTTAAATTATATTTCTCCAACATCAGCAATGCTTAACAATTCGCATTTCCTTTCATTCTTACAAATACATGATACTGTCAAAATTTTTAGTTTTTTGGCAAATGATGGGTATTAAATAGTATCCCTTTATTAAATCTTATTTGTATTTCCCTGATACTTACTGAGATTAAACATCAGCTGATTTGGATATCCTTCTGTATATATTTAGGACTATGTATGCAAAAAAGTTTATAATGAACAGCCCATTTGTAAAATGCCGAAGTACAAAAACATTCTGATTTCAGCAACTATTATGGTTTCTTTTAAAATTTTAACTTTTTAAAAGTATATTTATTTATTTTGAGAGAGAGTGAGAACAAATGAGGAAGGGGCAGAGAGAGGGGGAGAGAAAGAGAATCTCAGGCAGGCTCTGCACTGTCAATGCAGAGCCCAACTTAGGACTCGAACTCAAAAACCATGAGATCATGACCTGAACCAAAATCAGGTGCTTAACCAACTGAACCACCCAGGCACCCCTAAAAACTTAAATTTAAGAACAATCCCCCCAAAATTATATTATATATTCTCATTAACGGAAGAAAAATAGTTCACATTTTCAACATAAATTTTTAGCTGCCTAATAAATTTCATATTAACTTAAAAAAATATCACTCTAAATATTTCCAGATTACAGAAAGTTTATAAAACAGAAAATGAATAATGGATAAAAGCAAAGAACACATTACTTCGCAATTTAGCCACTCTACTGCCATCAACTTCACTGATTTTAAGCTCTAAATCAAGCTCTCTTAGCAGTCTTTCTAGTAAAAGACCAATTTGCTCAGAAGGATCCTAAGGTAAAAGCTAAACTCCAAGTTTCTTAACTATCTTTGAATAAGATAGTTAGCATATCTATTTATTATGTATGGTTGCTTAATTGTTGAATCTACAAAGTGTCAAGTAAAAAAAATGAATTCTTCCAGAGGCTAATTGACACTTGGCCATATGGTATCCTTAATACAAGAAAATGATGAATAAATAATATATGCTTTCAAATACCACTGGATTTGAAGGCACACTAATGAGTAGAAAAATCAAAAGTACTATTAAATCCTAGGAAAACTATTTAATGGCTGTGTGATCTTGCCCTGAAAGGGATAAATGGGCATTTACTTCTTTGGATAGGATACTAAAAGTAGGTTTCCAAAGGATCAATGCTCAAGTATTTCCTTAGGAAATAGACAATAAATAATAGGCTGTATTTATTATAATGTAACTTAATAACACTTCTGTTTGTATCCTACTTGAGTTAAACAAGTTCACAAGCAAGTAACTAATGGTGACTCATGGTGACAAAACTAAAGAGATATTACATACACACACACGTGCGTGCACACACACACACACACACACACACACTCCTGCTTTTCCAATGCAACTAACACGATTCTAAGATATGTAATTGAGTAAGCCAAACTGGTTTTCTACACTTTTCTATCTGTTTGGCCTGCTGAATAAGATATTCTCATTTGCAAATAAAAAATTTCAGTGTCCTCCTCACTCTGAACAAAAGTCATGTGTTCTATAAGCTCCTCTCTTCTTCTATAATGCTTCAACATCACAAATAGATTAGCCTTCCTTTATTAACTGAATAAATATTTATGGAACACCTCTTTAGGCGCCAAAAGTGAAAAGGATGATGCAGTTACAGCACTAAAAGGACAGATGTGATACCTGCCTTCATGGAGCTTCTAACTGTCAGTATCTGAAATCCAAAGAACGGCTGAAAGATAAAAACTTCAGACACCCAAGACAAGCTTGTAAAAGAGACATTTTTGGTTAGACGAGGAGCCTTCTAGAGTCACTCAAAGTATCTCATCTATACAAAGAATGACCAATGGCCAAAATTTTTTTACCATTCTTTTTTAAGTGGGCCTGTCTATTAACACAGTGGATTTAATCCCACAGGATTGGTTAAGGCAAAGTAACAAGGGACAAAGCAGAAGCAAATAATACAAATCCAAACAAAAGTATGCTGTCAGCATCTAGTATTATGTTAGTTATCATTCTGTGAAACCTCTTTAAACTAAAAAACTAACCTGTGATCAAAAATCTACAAATAATAAGATAATTTATGCTAGACTTTTTTAACAGTGGCTGCTGGATCTCTGAATTTCACAGGCCAATCAAATTTCAAAAAATAAATGGGGGTAACCAACACACGATAGCCAATTTTTTTTTTATTTTAGCAAGAAAGGGCACTTAAAACATATCAACCATTTACCTATGATTACCATGACTTCATAAAATAACACCAAAAGGTAAGATGAGTACTAAGTAAGATAATGTCAGTCCTTTAAACTCAATAAATTAACCACATTTCATTGACTCTAAGATACTGTCAGTGTTAAAGTGCACCATTATTTTATGTACCACTAAGAAAGAAAGACAAAAATACTCCAAATTAAACTAGGACATATGGCTTTTTATCACTTAGAATTTATTATTTACTAAAAAAGCTTTTTAAAACTTAGTGAGATTATCATAAACACTTATGTTTATATTTTAAAAAGCAAAATAGGGGCACCTGGGTGGCTCAGTCAGTTGAACATAGGACTCTTGATTTCAGCTCAGGTCATGATCTCACATTGGCTCTGCACAGACAGAGTAGAGCCTGTTTGGGATTCTCTCTCCCTCTCTCTCCGCCCCTCTCCTGCTTGTGTGTGCACAGTAGGCACATACACTCCCTCTCTCAAAATAAACAAAAAATGTTTTTAAATAAAAGATTAAAAAGCAAAATAAATTCAAATTATTCTTTTTTTTTTTCTTTAAGAGAAAGAGGGTGTGCACAAGAGTTGGGAAGGGGCAGAGGGAGAGAGAGAATCCCAAACAGGCTCCATACTGTCAGTGCAGGGCCCAAAGTGGGGGCTCTAGATCTTACCAACCCATGAGGATTCATGACTTGAGCCAAAATCAAGAACTGGTCACTCAACTCACTGAGCCACTGAGGCACCCTCAAAATATTCTTAATGTTTTCAAATTCACAATCTGATATCGAAATTGCTTTTTAATTCGTAGTCATTGATAACTTTTATTTTTCCAAAAAATTATCCTCTGCATCATTTATAGAATTAGTGACACAATACTTTATTTGTTTGTTTGTTTGTTTATAGCAAGCATGAGCAAGGGACAGAAGGAGGGAGAAAGGGAGGGGGGAGGGAAGGAAGGGGAGAGAGGGTGGGGAGAGACAGAGACAGAGACAGAGAGAGAGAGAGAGAATATGACTCTCAAGCAGGCTCCATGCTCAGCTCTGAGCCTGACACGGGACTCGATCCCACAGCCCTCAGATCATGACCTGAGCCGAAATCAAGAGTCCAAAGCTCAACCAATTGAGGCACCCAGGCGCCTTGCAATATTTCCTTTAAAAGTGTTCTTCTATTGCCTCTGGGACTCTTGTCCAAAAAACTGACATAACACTGTCCAAGTTCCCATGCCATACATTTCCTGATCTTATAAAAAGTGTCATCAGAATATGGAACTAACAAAAGGTTTCAGAAGACAACTCAGGAATGGTACTCTCTTCCACAAATAGTCCTTAAATGATACGTTAACTAAAACATCAATGGGTTGCAAGCAGGATTAATTCTTGAGTTCATACATATGCAGACAGTGGCAACTATTTTCCAACCAACAATAATGTCAAGGTGCCATTGATTAGAAAACATATCAATTTCAGAAATATTGTATTTGGGAATATATATATATCTTAAAATTGATGAAATACAATAGGCATTATAACAGCTACACTCACTACAATGTTCTGATATTTTTTTTTAGTTCAATGCAGAACAGCAAAAATTTTATTCATTGAAGACCAACATTTGGGACCACTGCTTCTCACTACAATGAAAAGTCTTTCTGCAAAGCCTTACCAACCATAATAATCTCATTTAATTTTATTTATTTTTTTTTAATTTTTATTTATTTCTAGGAGAGAGAGAGAGAGAGAGAGAGAGAGCGTGAGCAGGGGAGGGTCAGAGACAGAGGGAGTCACAGACTGAAACAGGCTCCAGGCTCTGAGCTGGCAGTCAGCACAGAGCCCGACGCGGGGCTCGAACCCGCGAACCGCGAGATCATGACCCAAGCGAAAGTCGGACGCTTAACCGACTAAGCCACCCAGGCGCCCCTAATTTTAAAAGTAAGTAAAATTTCAGCAATTCTCCCTAAATCCTTTCTCTCATTATTGGCACTGTACTATGATCACATATCTAAAATGTATTGCTATGCTATTTATAAAACTTAGTATCTTACTTTTAGATACATCTAAAGGGATACTATTTGTTTTTATGTTTCTATGATAGGATTCCTCACATAGAAAATATGCTCGGGCGCCTGGGTGGCTCAGTCCCTTAAGTGTCCAACTTTGGCTCAGGTCATGATCTCGTGCTTCGTGGGTTCAAGCCCCGCACTGGGTTCTGTACTGGCAGCTCAGAGCCTGGAGCCTGTTTCAGATTCTGTGTCTACCTTTTTCTGCCCCTCCCGTGCTCATGCTCTGTCTCAAAAATAAATAAAAACTATTAAAAATTAAAAAAAAAAAAAAAGAATATGCTCTTGGGACCACAAGCATTGTCACACTGCATCTAACCTAAAACTATGCAGAGTATTATTATATCAACCCCAAAAGAAACCTTTGCTGTGAAGAACACTAATTATTCTCTTGGCTAAAAACCTCAGAGTTTAGGCCAAATCCAAATATCTTGGATTCCTTATTACCTACCTATTTTTTAAAACATTTTAAGAATGTATTTACATTTTTAAAACTCTGTGTTCAGAATACAATTACATTAGAGTAATTAATCATTCAAATGAATGTTTAGTGTATAGCAACCAACTATTATATTTGGCCAACTGGAAATCACTTACCATACTTCTGCCCACCACATACAGTTTCTCACAATGTTCAGAGTTAATACCAATTCCATTGGCACTTCACATCTAAAAAGGTTGTAAATTTGGAGGATAACAGTGTACTTCTCCCTCCAAGTCACATAGAAAACTGTCATCTGAAAATAGGTTTAGCAGTAATCTCTTTAACAGTCTATTAATTTGGATTCTCTATTCCTACTCCGATTCTCTGTTAATAAAGAAATTCTCAGTCTGTTGAGCGTCCAACTCTTGATTTCACCTCATGTCATGATCTCACAGTTCATGGTATCAAGATCCATATTGGGACCTGTGCTGACAGCACAGAGCTTGCTTGAGATTCTCTCACTCCCTCTCTCTGCCCCTCCCACGTTCACACATGCACTCTCTTGCTCGCTCGCTCTCTCAAAATAAATAATCTTAAAAAAATGTTAGCCAAAATCGCACCCATTCATAAATATGTATGACAATGCTTATGCCACCAAAACCTCACCACTCCCCTCAAGATATTTTGAGGGGCACCTGGGTGGCTCAGTCGGACTAAGCGTCTGACTTCAGCTCAGGTAATGATCTCAACGGTTCGTGGGTTCGAGCCCTTCATCGGGCTCTGTGCTAACAGCTAGCTCGGAGCCTGGAGCCTATTTCGGATTCTGTGTCTCCTCTCTCTGACCCTCCCCTGCTCATGCTCTCTCTCTCTCTCAGAAATAAATTAAAAAAAAAAAAAAAACATTAAAAAAGACCATATTTTGAAGGATAAAGTCATGTCCCCATTTGAAAAAAATTAAAATCTAATGCCCTTATATTCTGTGTTTCAAATTAAATTAAATATTCTATTTCTTTAACCAAAGAAATGTTGACTTCTAAGAAAAACATATTTGGACTTCTAAGATACTTATTTTCTCCCTGGATGGTGGAAGAACTCATAATTCTTGCCAGCCACAAGTTTCCCATCACCAGTGTTTAGCAAACAACTACGATCTATGGGCCTTTACGAAAGATAAGTTCAATTCCAAATCAAGCCTATTAAGCTGCATCATGCTGCTGTTTTAAATTACAATCTTTAAGACTTTGATATGCTCCTACCATTAACTTTTTTAATTAATGGGATTTCTCCATCAATAGTCAAAAAGTAGTCTATAGACCAGAAACATCTGATGTGTTTACCTAAGAAAGAGTTCTCTAGGTCTTATCACAGAGTACCACAAAGCCACTGTCACTGCAATCGCTGGGGAAGAAGACATTTTTTTAAAACAGGATTTTAACAAGCTCTCCAGGTGACTCTGATACACATTAAAATGTAGGCCCGCTGCCATAAATGAGTTTATTTGCCCATGCTATATGAATGAATGTGGCTAGAAGGCTGTTGGAGGTTTATGACTGAGATTTTTTTCATTACTATGAAAAAAAAAATCACAAAGTTAGCAAAATATAAATGTATGAACTTTTACTTCCAAACCACTTTAAAGCCATAAATGACTTTCATTTTTTCTTAAAATTTACATAAGTTTATTTTTAATGGTGCTTCTAGCTTCCCATTCAATGCCTCTTGGGCTTTTGCCCTCAAATAACCTTGATGACAAAGTGAACTCAGATTCTTAGAAACTAGGTGACACACAAATTCAAATTCCTTTTTTTTTTTTTTTTTACAAATAGTTTATTGTCAAATTAGTTTCCACATAACACTCAGTGCTCATCCCCACAAGTGTCCTCCTCCATGCCCATCCCCCTCCCCCCC
>NW_024080998.1:326517-472538 GCF_003009895.1 Hyaena hyaena
GCTATTCGGGGTCTTTTGTGGTTCCATACAAATTTTTGGATAGTTTGTTCTAGTTTTGAGAAGTATGCTGGTGCAATTTTGATTGGAATTGCATTGAATGTGTAGAGTGCTTTAGGTAGTAATGACATCTTAACTATATTTATTCTTCCTATCCATGAGCATGGGATGTTTTTCCATTTCTTTGTGTCTTCTTCAATTTCCTTCATAAGTTTTCTATAGTTTTCATCATACAGATCTCTTGTATCCTTGGTTAGGTTTATTCCGAGGTATTTTATGTTTTTTTGTGCAACAAATTCCCTTTTAAGTCTTCTGTTTTAGTCCAAAAATTCATGACATTTCTATTTGCATTACTAGTTATAGTAAGAGAAATAACTATTTGTAATCTCAAAACCCCCATACTCCTATTTGCAACTTAAATGGAGGTTTCAAGAAGATATACCATGTTTATCCTCTAACACAGAGTCAGGTATTCTCCTGAGGAAAATATGAACCTTAATCATTAAATGTAACCATCTAAAATGACAGAAATGTTTAAAATTGGGTCCATAATACTTAATGCATATGTAACCAGGAATCATTTTCTTCCGATTGCAGCTAGTGTGTTTTTCTTCCTTTTTCTAATATTTCTTTGGGTTACAATCAGTCAGTTGATACTAGTGAATATGAATATTTTGATAACAAATCCAAAAACATATTCTGTAGAAAAATAAATAAGTCTGCCTTACTGGGTAGAATCAGGTCTAAGATAACATTTCTCATACAAGGTTAACACTTCTTTCACAAAAAAAAAAAAAAAAAAAAAATTTAAAAGGAAAAGTTAGAATTTTCACTTTTCACATATTTCCACCACAAAACAGATTTACAGACATTACCACATTCACACCCTATTCCGTGTAATACAGATCTTCTTCTCTAAGAGCTTTCACTTACAGAGTTTAACCAGAAAAAGTGAATCAGGCCTGGTGGACCACATCAAATGAAATGTGTAATAGGACTGCCTAATTTGTGAATTGATAGAACAATAGATCCGAAACAATCTAAGTGTCTACCAAAAAACATGCTGATTAAGTTATAATAAATTCATAAAGTAGAAGATTAAGCAAATGTTATAAAGTGATGCAAATTTTTATGAATCCTTACGGAAGATGTCTTTCAAAAGACAAAGAAAAGAAAAAGAAAGCATTGTACAGAACAGAAGGTATAATATGTTGTCATTTTGTATGTGCATATATATGATTATGTACTGGTTTGTATTGATGTAAAATATCTCTGGATGAACATGAAGTGAATGGATAATAGTAACTGCATCCTAACAAGGAAGAACGAAGAGTAGAGGGAAATTATACTTTTCACTGTGTACTTTTTTGTATCCTTCACATTTTGTACTATGTGCATGTGCCACCCATCCAAAAACTGAGTATAAAAAACGATGGTGTACATATAACATAATACCATGAAGTTACAAACAACAACGCTACACCAAGATATGGAAGCAACCTAAGTTCCATGAATTACTGAATGGATAAAGAAGATGTGGTATGTATACACAATGGAGTAATACTCAGCCATTAAAAAAATAAAAAATTAAAACTTGCCATTCATGACAACATAATAGGACCTACAGGATATTATGCTAAGTGAAATACTCTAGAAAAATACCTTTATCATTTCCCTTATATCTAGAATCTAAAAAACAAAGCAAGTGAATGAATGGATAGCAACAACAAAAGAGAAACCAACTGGGTGGCTGGAAATAGACTCAAGAGAAACAGACTTTGAGTGCTTGGTGGCTCAGTCAGTTAAGCATCCAACTCTTTTTTTTTTTTTATGTTTTATTTATTTCTGAGAGAGAGACAGCATGAGAAGGAGAGAGTCAGAGAGACAGGGAGACACAGAATCTGAAACAGGCTCTGAGCTAGCTGTCAGCACAGAGCCTGACGCAGGACCCGAACCCACAAACCGTGAGATCATGACCTAAGCCGAAGTCGGATGCTTAACCGACTGAGCCACCCAGGCGTCCCAAGCATCCAACTCTTGATTTAGGCTCAGGTCATGACCTCACAGCTGGTGAGTTTGAGCCCCACACCGGGCTCTGTGCTGACAGCTTAGAGCCTAGATAGAGCCTGCTTCTTCAGATTCTGTGTCTCTTTCTCTCTGCTCCACCCCTACCCCGCCCACCCCCCACTCATGCTCTGTCTCTGTCTCTCAAAAATGAATATTCTTTTAAATATATATTTTTTAAAAATTAAAAAAAAAAAAAAAGATGTTGCAGTGGCCTGGCTGATTCAGTCAGTGGAGCATGCAATTCTTGGTCTCAGGGTAGTAGGTTGGAGCCAGGCATTGGGGGAAAAAAAAAATGATGCTGCAGACATCTGTTTACTGACATGGGGGAAAAGGCCCTCTAAATGCTAAACCCAGCTAAAAAGCCACTGTTAGACCTAAGACAATACCTATATTAATAATCTAAGTTAAACAAAACCCAACTGTTGAAAATTGCTATTGACCAAGAAAATATACATTAAAGTATTAGGGTACATGTGGACCAATTTGACAAGATTTCCCCATTAGCAAAAGGGATTTTCCATTCTTACTTCAATTCCTTAAGTGAAGTGCACTTCACTACCCGATTTCTGATAGGTATAAACAGAGAGCAAGAAAACGTTCTAGGGGCACCTGGGTGGCTCAGTCAGTTAGGTGTCCAACTCTTGTTCCGCTCAGGTCATGATCTCATGTTCATGAGTTCAAGCCCTATATTGGGCTCTGTGCTGGCAGTGCAGATCCTGTTTGGGATTCTCTCTCTCTCTCCCTCTCTTTGCCCTTCCCCTGCTCATGTCCTCTCTCTCTCTCCAAATAAATAAATAAACTTTAAAAAAAATTTTTTTAAAAAAAGGAAACATTCCAGACAAGAATGACCTAGAAAAGAGGATATTAAATACCTTATTAGTATCTTTCTCTATGTACTATCTAAACTGTAATAGTTTCAAGCTGGTTGGTTGTTTTTCTCACTTGTCCTGCAAGGGATTTCAGTTATTCTCCACTCTAACTTTTTCAGCCTTCATTTACCATATAATGTAGAGAAGCCAAGTTGCTTTTTGAAGTGATTAACTATAATCTAATGCAATTTTTGTTTTTGTGCTTTTGTTGTGGCACGTTTGAGGCCTGTTTTTTCACTAAGCATTGGTAGTGCGTGTGCCAGCTCATCCGTCTAAGGATTATGTTTCTGATTTTGCAACCATAAGATGTAAACAAAAAGAATCTCAGCAAGTTCTTCCTTGATAACTAGCCAAGAAAACACACCTAATGTGCACTAAGAGATGGGCATGCCAGGTATCAGATATACACGAAAAAGAAAGGTAGTCAGGCATGATAGCCACCAAGATAAAAGACTTTCTGAGGAGTTCACACAGGGATAATTTAAGAGGAAAACTCTGAAAAGCAAGGGCTGTGGCTAAACATGGAAGTTGAGTTGTATGTGTGCATCTACTCTTCCAAAGCCTTTCCATACCCCTTTGGATTGTTTTCACTGAACTATAAGTAAAGCAAATGTTTTAAGGTAAAAGCTTCCCAGCTGTTTTTCCCCCAGATTGAAGAATATTTGGGTTTAAACTCAGGTGCATCCTCTCCTCATTCCCAGATCATACCATAAAAGTTTTGGAAGTCTCAGCCATGCTCAAGAGCTAGTACCTTTAAGAGGTCTTAGACAACATCACTGGCACACAGTGCCACAGCCTCCAGAAAAATTCATGTAAAGAAATAAAAACTCTTTCCCAAACCCCTCTGTATTTAGACCAATTATACAGAAAGATAGATAGATAGACAGACAGACAACCACTCAACCAACCTGAGCTCTCTAAACCAGAATTTCCCAAACTATGCTAAGCAAAATTAGAATCTGTAGAACTCTGCACCAAAATAAATTGGAGGGGATGAGTGAAAGAGTCAATGATGACTATCTTGGGGACAGGAAAAATGATAGTACCAATACCAGTGACAATTAAGAAAGACCATGAAGTCTTTTCTAAGATGAAGACTTTGACTCAGACACACTGAACGTTTTAGGAGGCAGTAAGACAACAAGGTAAGACGTCTAGCTAGTAAAGAATAAGAGCCTTACGTGCAGAAAAAGGCATGAATGACAGAAATGCAAATTTCAGAGCCATTTAATTAGTGGTGAAAGATGAGAATGGCTGAGCGATCTGAGTATGCATGGACTGATGATGACAGCACAACTGCTAAAAACTGAAGTCTTCGGATACAGATACTTGAGCATGCAAGTAAGAAGTTGAGCCAGGGAGGAAGAAAAATGAGATGCAGCTCAAGAAAAAGAGGGAAAATACAGTACAATGAAAGCAAAGAGATAAAATTTTCAAGATTAACAGAATTTGATGCATTGTAATGAATGGGCACAATGAGAACAGAGAAACTGCTAATCAATGTATTTGGTGATTATGAGAAATGAGTAGCCTTAGGGCAATTAGTTTTCAGTATTTGGGGGTAAAAATTAAATTTACAAATAGGGAGAGACTAGAGAAACTACAAGAAAATGGAGAAGCAAATGAAAACCACTCAAGAAGAGCTGAAAGCAGCTATCACTGCCTCCTTTATGATTAAAAATAAGGGGGGGGGGGTGTCTCTATGTCTCCCAATCTGAAATCTCTAACACCTCAAATACATCAATTCACTCATTTTATGAAACAGAATCTTAGGCATTAGCAATCATATTTTTATACCTCCCAACAATGTAAGCTATCTATCGCTGTCATGGGAAAGTCAACCTTTTTTAAGCGTGCTTTTGGACTAGACAGCAACCAACATGAATATGAGAGTACATTTTCTGTAAGACAGTTTCTAAGATTTTTCTCTACACATTCAAGTTAAACATGTATTACACATTAACAATCCTGCACATGGTTCTGTAGATCCCAAGCCAATAGTTCGTGTTATTTTTTTTTAAGGATTTTTTAAAGTTTATTTTTGAGAGAAAGCAAGCAAACAGGGAAGGGGTAGAGACAGAGGAATGCAGAGAATATCAAGCAGGCTCCATGATGCCAGCGCAGAGCCCTACATAGGGCTCGTACTCATCAACCATGATCATGACGTGAACCGAAATCAAGACTCAGATACTTAACCAACCAAGCCACCCAGGCGTCCCTTAAAGATTTTATTTTTAAGTAATCTCTACACACAAGGTAGGGCTGGAACTCACAACCCCAAGATCAAGAGTCATCGCATGCTCCACAACCCAGCCAGCCCGGCGTCCCATCAATAGTTCATGTTAAAGAGCAGAGTGTAATTTAAAATACTAGCATTTGGTAATGGTAGCAAAGCTTTCATCTAAGGACATCAAAGCAACTCTTAAACATCTATTAATTATAGTCGTTCTAAACTCTCCTGTTTGCTGCAGCAGAATACAAGCATGAACATGATCACATTTTAGCTGGATGACACAAAGTATTATTTAAAATATTTGTGTTTAATATTCAATAATTATGATAAATGAGGGTATGACAACAAAAGTTATTTTGGATAAGTACTTTAAAATGAAAAGTAAAATCCTCTCAATTTGAACTTCAGTAACTGTCATCCAGGAAAATTCAGAGACGGACCAGAATAAACTTTTTTTATTCTATTAAAGAAAAAAAAAATCTATTAAACAAAACCATGAACACTGTAAAAAATACAACAAAAACACTGTTTTCAGCTACTTTATATATACCTGATGTTTAATTCAAAAGGGAAGGAATATAATATGGTAGAAAGAACTGTAAACTGGGAGTAGAAGAACAGCCAGAATTTAGCGTACCTACAATGTGACACAGTACTAGGTTCCTTAGAATGTTATTCTTGGTTAACTGTCATATAGCAATCCTATGACATAGTTTTTATTATTTTTAGCTTACAAATAAACAAGAACACCAGAGTTTCCTCAAGTTCATAAAGCCAGTAAAGGGCAAATGCCAAGATTCTGAGTCATGCTGGTCTGTCTCTGAGCTGTGAAGTTGTCCTACTTCGCACACTGCTTACTCTAAGAAGCAAGGGATCCAGGTTAAAGTACTAACATTTTCACAGATCTAGGCCTCAGTTTCTTTTCTATAAAATGAAGAGGGTAAGCTCAATTATGTGTATAATTCTAGGTTATTATAATATACTAAGAGGAAGAATTATTTAGATTGATGCTTAAAGATACTTACCAACCACTTGTATACATTTTACTTGGTATAGCTCTGGGCTATGTCAGCTTCACTCTATGCTTTCCTTGAGTATTCTATCGGAAATTTAAGAAAGATTAACATAATAGATGCATGTCTGGCTCAGTCAGCAGAGCATGCAACTCTTGATCTCAGGGTCATGAGTTCAAGCCCCACCTTAGGTGTACAGGAAGGAAGGAAGGAAGGAAAGAGAGAGAGAGAGAGAGAAAGAGAAAGATCAATATTGGAGTGACAGAGCAGATACCAAGAACCTCTTTCCCAAAAGTGAGAAAATTTGAAAATTAAGTACTATATAAGAAAAGTTAATGATGCTTAAGAAATTACAACTTTTTAAAAAAAAGTTTATTTATTTTGTGAGAGAGAAGGAGCGTGAGGAGGGCAGAAGGACAGAGGGAGAGAGAATCCCAAGCAGGTTTCAAGCTCAGCGTGGAGCTAAATGCAGGGCTCAATCCCACGACCCTGGGATCAAGACCTGAATTGAAATTAAGTCAGACACCCAACAGATTGAGCCACTCAGGTGCCCCAAAATATTACACCTTGATAAAAATCCTGAAACAAAGTCTTTTAATGTAAAGCTTTAAAATTATGAATCTTAATGTATTTTCATCATCAAAAGAATCATTGGAGTTCATTTATTAATTGCCAGCATTATTTATACGACTTTGACACTCTTATTTAAGACAGTAAAGATTGGGGCTCTTTGGAGAAATGGCAGATTCTACATTTGGGGCAGTAAATGTAAAATGAGCCTGGAGCAACTTATATCAGATATGACAGTTAATTTTACATGTCTCCTTGACTGTCAGGATGCCCAGACATTTGATCAAACACTATTCTGGGTGTGTCTGTCAGGATGTTTCTGGATGAGATTAACATCTGTATTTGTAGACTAAGTAAAGCAAATTGCCCTCCCTGATGTGAGGAGCCTTCCAATCAGCTGAAGGCCAGAACAAACAAAAAACTTACCCACTCTCACAAGTAAGATGGAATTCCTCCTGCCTGACAGACTTCAAGCTGGTATATTGGTTTTCCTCCTTCCTTCAGACTAAAATCAAAACAACACTGGCTCTTTCTGGGTCTTCAGCTGGACCAAAACTATATATACCATTAGCTCTTCTGGGCCTCCAGATGCTGAACACTGTCCTTAAAACTTGTGAGTCTCTAAAATTCGTAAGTGAATTTATTATAATAAATCTCTTTCTATATACATGGATGTATCATTTTGGTTGTTTTCCTAGATAATATGGACTAATACACTAGAATGCAAGAAAGTTATCAAAGACTATAAGGGCAATGTCTAGAGGACTCAAGAGCCGACTTAAAAGAGACATACACTGGTTAAGATGGAACAATTTGAGTATCTTTTACAACTATGAGTTCACAATGACACTTGAAAAAAAATTTTTTTGCTGGTTACCTGTATCCAAAGGTATCCTTTATCTTAACGCTAGGGAACCAATTCATTATTTTGATAACTGGTAAATAAAGGAAAAGGATCAAGCATTACTCATCCCACTTTTTCTAAATGAATTGTTCCTGGGGCACCTGGGTGGCTCAGCTGGTTAAGGGCCTGACTTCAGCTTAGGTCATGGTCTCATGGTTTGTGGTTTCGGGCCCCGTGTCGGACTCTGTGCTGACAGCTAGCTCAGAGCCTGGAGCCTGCTTTAGGTTCTATGTCTCCCTCTCTTTCTGACCCTCCCCTGCTCATGCTGTTTCTCTCTCTCTCTCTCAGAAATAAATAAAACATTTTTAAAAATTTAAAAAAAAACACAATTTTTATAAAATAAATGTGACAGAAAAACATGTTGAACACCACCACAGAGATGTAGTTACAAAGATCCAGGCTGTGAAAATCTCTAAAAATCAAGACCCAGTTTCTTCAACAATAAAACAAAACTGCAAAGAAAAAAAAAAAAACAGTGAGACAGAAGGGGTATATGTAGATTTGAAAAGACATAACACCGGGAACAAGGCAAAAAGGTCCCCTCACCACAACTTTTTTTTTTTTTTAAACATTTATTTTTTTATGAGACAGAGAGTCCAAGCACGGGAGGGGTAGAGAGAGGGAGACAAAGAATTGGAAGCAGACTCCATGCTATCAACACAGAGTATGACATGGGACTTGAACTCATGAACTGTGAGATCATGACCTAAGCCAAAGTCCAACACTCAACCAACTGAGCCACTCAGGCACCCCAGCTCTTTGCCATCATACTGGAAATCCTAGCTAAAACAGCAAGACAAGAAAAGAAAAGAAAAAAGTATACAGATTGGAAGAAAAGACTAAAAAAACCTGTCAATCTAAGGAAATGACATAATCACCTATGTAAAAAAATCCGTAAGAATCAATAACAACTCCTAGAATAAATGAGCAGGTATAGCAAGGTTGCAGAACACAGATTAAAATACAAAAGTCAACTACTTTTCTATATACCAGCAATGAACAAGTGAAATTTGAAATGAAAACACAGTAACATTTATATTAATACCCAAAAATAGATGAAACACTTGGGTATGAAACTGACAAAATTGTATAAAACCTACATGAAGTAAACTACAAATTCTGATAAATGAAACCATAGAACTAAATAAATGAATGGAGAGATATTCCATGCTCATGGATAGGAAGACTTAACATTAACAAGATGTTAGTTCTTCCCAATTTAATCGACAGATTCAATGCATCCTAATCAAAAGCTCAGCAAGTTACTTTGTGGGTATCAACAAACTCATTCTGAGTATTACATGGAGAGGAACAGACCCAGAAAAGCCAACATAATATTTAAGGAGAACAAAGTGGGAGGACAACTGATACTACCCAACCTTAGGACTTACTATAAAGCTACAGTCCTACAATAGTCCAGACAGAGTGATATTGGCTAAAGAATAAACACAGCAAATGGAACAGAACAGAGCCCAAAAATAGACATGCCGAAACATAGTCACCTGACCTTTGACAAAAGAAAGGGGTCAATAAAATGAAGAAGAGACTGTTCAACAAATGTTGGCTAAACAAGTAGACATCAAGGGCTTATATGGTAAATCTCTACCCCTTCTATTCAATTTTGCTGTGATCCTAAAACTAAAGAAATATTTTTAAATGATAATATTTTTTAAACATTTATGAGACATATTGACCAAATGCAACATATGAGCCTTATTTGAATCCCAACTTAAAAAGAAATTATGACAGGGGTGCCTGGGTGGCTCAGTCAATTGAGTGTCCGACTTCAGCTCAGGTCATGATCTCACAGTTCATGGGTTCGAGCCCTGCATCAGGCCCTGTGCTGACAGCTTGCTCAGAGCCTGGAGGTTGCTTCAGATTCTGTGTCTCCTCTCTCTGCCTCTCTCCCACTTCTGCTCTGTGTCTCTGTCTCTCAAAAACAAGTAAATGTTAAAAAAAATTATAAAAATCAGGAAAATGTAAGCATTAACTGGATATGAAATAACGACTTACATTGATAATATTAGTACAGTTATGTTTTAAATTTTAAAAATTAAATTAAAAACAAAGAACTTGGGAAATCAGAGAATGGTAATCACATGAGTGAAAGAAATGGAAACAAAGCCAAAAATATCTGAGTTTGTGGCCTGAGAGTTTCAGTTTTCCCATCTATAAAAGTAAGTACAGGGGCACCTGGGTGGCTCAGTCTGTTAAGCATCCGATTTTGGCTCAGGTCATGATCTCACGGTTCATGGGTTTGAGCCCCATGTTGGGCTCTGTGTTGACAACTAGCTCAGAGTCTGGAGCCTGCTTCAGATTCTGTATCTCCCTCTCTCTCGGACACTCCCCTGTTCACACGATCTCTCTCTCTCTCAGAAATAAATAAAACATTAAAAAAAAAGTAAGTATAAAACACTAAGTACCTTACACAGGGTGGCTTAGCATTAAGTGGAATAACACATACAAAAACGTGTATTTCCTTAAAAAGCCAACTGTTTCCTAAAGTACTAAACAAACACTAACTCAACTGGTCTAATCTCATTTAGAAAGTGAGAAAAAATTTTTAAATCCTTATTTATAAGTCTACATCCAGTTTGCTCTTCCTTCCTAAAAGCATCCCTTTGTCTCCAGTTTATACAGTATAATCCGAGTTTTATACAAAAGATTATGTATTCCCCATGCTTAAGTGGGGACTTATTTTAAGAAGAAAAGAATTTTGTAAACTTACCATTCACCAACTAGTGTTAGTTACTACCACCAGTTATTTGGTGATTTTTAGAGTTCCAAATAGATACACTTCTTTTGGATAACAGGTGGTACTTTTTACTTTTGCCATTAGGAAATAGCTTAGTGAGCCTCCTTTCCAACAAGGGCCCAGCAGAATGGCTCCTGCAAAGAAGGGTGGTGAGAAGAAGGGCCATTCTGCCATCAACGAAGTAGTAACCAGAGAATACACCATCAACATTCACAAGCGAATCCATGGAGTGGGTTTTAAGAAGCATGCCTTGTGGGCACTCAGAAAGATCCAGAAATTTGCTATGAGAAGATGGGAACCCTAGATGTGTGCACTGACCCCAGATGTGTGCACTGACATCAGGCTCAACAAAGCTGTCTGGGCCAAAGGAATAAAGAATGTTCTATACTGTATCCATGTGGGGTTGTCCAGAAAACATAACGAGGATGAAGACTCACCAAACTATACATTACCTATGTACCTGTCACCACTTTCAAAAATCTACAGACTGTTGGGGCACCTGGGTGGCTCAGTCGATTAAGTGTCTGACTTCAGCTCAGGTCATGATCTCACAGTTAGTGGGTTCAAGCCTCGTGTCGGGCTCTGTGCTGACAGCTAGCTCAGAGCCTGGAGCCTGCTTCAGATTCTGTTATCTCTCTCTCTCTCTCTCTGACCCTCCCCTGCTCACACTGTCTCTCTCTCTCTCTCTCTCTCTCAGAAATAAATAAAAAATATTTTTTAAAACATTTTTAATAAAATAAAATCTTTTTTTAAAAATTTAAAACATGCACATGCATACAGTTGGTTTTCTCAGGGCTTCAACACCTTTGGAATATAGCACTTCGAAACACAAAACACCAACAAACTTAGAAAACATCTATGGACGATATACAGTACCAAAGTCTTAATCAACCCAATCTTGTGTTTATAATTGCATGGCACACTGAATAATCAAACAGTGGTCACGTGTAATAAAATAGGTAGTGAAACCATCAAAGTTCTACGTAGTATATTGAATTTTTAAATGTTAAATAAATTAATACCATTTGGCCAGTATAATGATACCTAAATTATGCATTCTCCTAGGATAAAGCTCCTTTAACTAGACAAAGCTGGGATTTAAGGAAAATTCTCATCTCCAAGTCCGTGGGACAGAGGAGTCAGCAGGCAATGTACGTATACAATAGGGTCTTACTGGCCCCAGTTAGGTGGAAGCCTACACTCCTCCTAAACCCACGCCCTGCCACCTAGACACATGGAAGATGCCACGGAGATCTCAAAAGCACTTAGCTTACACATTGTTTAGTGGGCATCGAGAAAAAGGTAGTCCCTGTCCTAGTTTCTTTTCTTCCCCACTGCCCCCCACATGAGGGCGGAGTACTAAAAAACAAAGTATCTTTGCCTCAGTCTCTAGACAGACTCAAAAGAAGAGAAAAAGGAAGTAAGTGTACAGCAATGGTGAGCTGAGAAAGGAGTTTAGACTCTAAACACATTTTTTTTCTGTTTATTTATTTTTGAGAGAGAGAGCAAGCACAGGCAGGGGAAGGGCAGAGAGAGAGGGAGAAAGAATCTAAAGCAGGCTCCAGTCTCTGAGCTGTCAGCACAGAACCCGATGTGGAGCTCGAACTCACAAAATGTGAGATCACGACCTGAGTCGACATCAGACGCTTAACCGACTCAGCCACCCAGGCGCCCCTCTAAACACATTTAAATATGGCAAAAATTAAAACTGCTGAAAACACTTAAATCCTCCTCAAACATTTCTCAAAAACTATACTAGGAGAGAAAAAAATTTTCTAACATATCAATCCTTGGTTTTAATGTATAAAAAATGTGGGTAGTATCTAATACTATATTTTTTTTGTCATAGGAGAAACATTCATTCATGGTCCGCAATCAATTAAACACTAACATCTTCATGAAATTAAACACTAAAATCTTCCACAAGAATATAAATTTTTAGATTTTAAACTTAAGATTTATAATAAGATAAGATGAACAAAATGAAATGTTTATTTACAAACATTACTGAGGCACCTGGGTGGCTCAGTTGGTTAAGCGTGTCTGACTCTTGATTTCAGCTCAGGCTGTTATCCCAGGGTCATGGGATCAAGCCCCACACTCAGTGTGGATCTTTAGATTCTCTCTCTCTCTCTCTGACTCACACACACACACACACACACACACCCTAAAATAACAATTAAAATATTATTGACATTGTATATATGGCTTTTTACCATCTTCTCACTAGCAAGCAGTTATTGAGCTCTTTGTATACGACAAAAACTACAAAAGGGTATCAATGACAGCCATTTTCATCAAGCTGTTTACCTAGCTGAGGAAACAGCTAAATAAAACAAGGTAAGATATATATACAGTGCCTAACCAGGGATTTAAGAGTTCAGGCAAAGAAAAAATTCTGGAAAGAAAAATAAACTAACCTGGGTCTTAAAGGCTGAACCAGAAAAGCAGAAGACGGCAAAGTATTTCCAAACAGAAGGAAATTATGAATAAAAGCGCAAACGTGGAAATGACCATTTCAGTTGCATGAAACAAAAGCTTGTATAGTTGAGAAGGGAAGAGCTAGAATAAGTAACCCCTTAAACTGACATTAAGAAGTTTGCTTGGGGGGCGCCTGGGTGGCTTAGTCGGTTAAGCGGCCGACTTTCGCTTGGGTCATGATCTCGCGGTTCGTGGGTTCGAGCCCCGCGTCGGGCTCTGTGCTGACTGCCAGCTCGGAGCCTGGAGCCTGTTTCAGTCTGTGACTCCCTCTCTCTCTGACCCTCCCCTGCTCACGCTGTCTCTCTCTCTCTCCTAGAAATAAATAAAAAAAAACATTTAAAGAAATAAAATAAAATAAGCAATTTCTTTGTTAAAAAAAAAAAAAAAAAAAAGAAGTTTGCTTGGAGGGGATCCTTGGTGACTCAGTTGGTTAAGCAGGAGACTCTTGATCTCGGCTCAGTTTATGATCTTGGTTCGTGGATTGGAGCCGTGCATCAGGCTACACACTGTCAGTGCAGAGCCTGCCTGGGATTCTCTCTCTCTCTCTCTCTCTGTCAAAATAAATAAACTAGAAAAAAATAAAAATAAAAACAAACAAAAACAACAACAATGGAGCCTGTTTAGAGACCCTGAGCCAGAGGAGCCAGCTAAGCCACATGTGGATTCCTGACCCAGACACTATGAGATATAAAAAAAGGAAAAAAAGTTTTGCTTGTATTCCATATAGACAATGGGTAACCAATGAAAGCTCTTATACTTGAAAATGTCTTTTAATTACCAGATAGAATATTGAAACATGCGCACTGTATAGTTTAACATGAGGGGCTAAAAACTACATATTTGAGAATTTTTTATGGTTATCTTGCTTTTGTCGATTTATACAATGAAGCTCCACAAAATAAAATGTTTTACAAGTTAAATGATTCCCTAACTTCTTATTTTCAAATAAACATATATGTTTAATAGTTTAAGATATAAACTTATTAAAGTTTATGGGAATAAGGAATGGTAGTTAAGAGCTCCAAGTATGGATGGAGCTGGCTGGAACACTAGCACCAATGCGGTGACCTTGAATGACTTAAGCCTCAGCTCTATCACTGCCGTGGTATTAAAAGAGAAATGCAAGTGCAGATGCTTGACACACAGTAAAGGCTTTACATACAGTAAAGACTCAATAAATGTTGGCCATAATCATTAAATAGAACCCAGCAGCCCCAGCACATGGCTCATCTGAGCTTAGGTCAGGGTTCATTTGTACTGATCTTCTACTTCCTAAAATTCTTAGTTAACTACTATACCACATATTTAGTAAACACTTCCTGACCAACTGATAATGTACAAACCAACCATTTATTACCATGTTGGACAAAATGGTAAATAGACTGCATAGAAGTCTATAAACTACAAACTGTCTTAAATCAGTTATTTAAAAATAACAGTTAAGAATTTTAAAATGATGATTAGAATATATTAATGTTAAAATTCATATTAGCAATGGAATTTCAAAATATTAAGAATTTTTTATTTTTAAATCACTACTCTTCAATGTTTATCATAAACATTCTAATGCCCAATCAGACTTTTTTCTGAGTTCTCTCTGCCATTTCAGTTTCCCATTATAATTAAAATAAAACCCATTTAACTAGACCTACGAGAATCTATATGATGTAGTCCTAGCTTTCTTCTCCAACATTCTTCACTATAATTCAGCCATTTATTCCCTCTTACTCGAAATCTCTCTCCCTGGGCACTTCATACCATTTGGGGTTTCAATTTAATACTTACTTACCTCTAATCTCTATGGTAATTTCTCCCTTAGTCACTCTGTATTACCTCTTCACTGCAATCAAATACAGAGACAAGTAATTTCAAGTAGAGTAATAATACTTCATGACCTTTCCAACCTGGTCACAACTGACTACTAAATCAGGAATGGGGATTTGAACTCAAGAAGAACCAACTGACAGGCTAGGCAACAGCCAATAAGGTAGCCTCAGAAGTTGAAGAATTCTATACAAAGCAGAAAGGGAGACTAGATAAACTAATCTGTGCTCCCTCACTTCTACTTCTCGCAGTTTATGTTAGTCAGCATCACCAACTGAGAAGGAGACCCTGAACCACCTGTAAAGCACTAGAGCATAAGTACTCATCAGAATCACCTATAAAGCTTTCAAAGAAAAAAGCACCAGAATCTACATTCCTAGAAGAGTCTAAGTGACTCAACAGATCAGTCTGGCAGTTATCCATGAACAAAAGTTCCTCAGTGGGAGCTGTGGGAATCAGCACCACATGCCAATAGAGCCATGAGGAGTCTTGCCCACCCATGCATTGAGTAACAGGCATACAGATCTCAGTTCTGGCTGTGGACCCTGCAGACGTCCACAAAGTTGCTCCAGTTCCTCTTGGCCACAGTACTAGAGCCTCCGGAGAAGATGGTCTTATACAATCACCCACTGATGACAGAGCTTTTGTGGAAGTCTAGGAGCCCAGCAATGAAGTTCCAGCATACCACTGGAGAAAAGAAAAGAAAAAAAGGTCTAGGTGCACTAGAGAGCATAAGAGGAACAATTTGACTTTTCCCATGTCACTTGCAGCCCAAAGCAGCATAGCTCAGTACCAAAAAAAAACCTCCTCAGGGGCATCAGGCTGGCTTGGTTGGTAGAGGATAGGACTCTTAACCTCAGCGTCATGAAATCAAGCCCCCACAATGAGTGTGGAGCCTATTTAAAATTAAAGAGTGGGGCACCGGGGTGGCTCAGGCAGTTAAGCATCCAACTCTTGGTTTCAGCTCAGGTCATGATCTCACAGTTCATGGAATGGAGCTCCGAATTGGGCTCTGCGCTGACAACATGGTGCCTTGCTTGGGATTCTCTCTCTCCCTCTATTTTTTTTCTCTGTGCACACACTAGCATACTCTCTCTTTCCTACCCCACCTCCAAATAAATAAACTTTAAAAGAAGAATGGGGCACCTGGGTGGCTCTATCTTCTGCTCAGGTCATCATCACAAACCTGACAGTTCGTGAGTTCAAGCCCCGCGTCAGGGTCTCTGCTGTCAGTACAGAACCCACTTCAGAGCCTTTGTCTTCCTCTCTCTCTCTGTCTCTCTCTGTTCCTCCCCCATTCATTCTCTTTCTCAAAAATAAATAAAAACATTTTTTAAAAAATCTGTAAGGAAGAATACTGTAGAATTTTTCAGGTAAAAGAAAAGCAAGAGAAACCTCTTCTGCTCGTGATTTCTCCCACGAAAGAAAATGAAAGGATGTGAATGAGTACTCAGCTTCCCCAGCTGTGCAGGATGCTGCCAGAGATCCATTTTTCCACTGAGCATTATTCATAATAGCCAAGACATGGAAAAAACCTTAAGTGTCCATCAAAGATGAATGGATAAAGAAAATGCAGTTATGTATACCATGGGATATTAGGCCACTAAAAAAAGATGAAATCCTGCCATTTGTATCAACAGGGAGGAACCTTGAGGTCATTATGCTAAGTGAAACAAGTCAGAGAGAGAAACAAATACTGTTATGATCTCACTTATATGTGGAATCCAAAAACATCAAACTCAGAGATCAAAATAATGATTGCCAGGAGCTGGAGGGTTGGGGAAACAGAGAGAGGTTAGTCAAAAGGTACAAACTTCCAGTTATAAGATGACTAAGTTTGGGGATCTAATGTACAGCATGGTGACTACTACTAACAACACTGTAATGTATATTTGAAAGTTGCTAAGAGAACTAAATGTTCTGACCACAAACGAAATGGTAATTATGTGAGGTGACAGAGGTATGAACTAAACTTTCTTTGGTAATATATCATGGTATCAAAACATTCCATTGTACACCTTAAACTTACACAATGTTATATGTCGTTTACACCTCATTAAGCTGAAAAAAGAAAATATGAAAAAAGAAATATGTTTCTGAATACTGAAAATACTTCATATATTGCCAAATCCCTAAAATAAAAGCTGTAACAATGAAAGTGGTAACTGATCTAAAATACTTAATCCAAAATGACGCTTTGGAGGGTTATAAACAGCAAAGGTTTTATCTTATTCATTTACATATTTCCCATCAGAAATTACTGTTATTCCCTCTTATAAACCAGAAGCCCTAATCTGTACGTAACATTTCACTTAATCTAGTAGAACAAACTGATTCACATAAAGTCCTTAATTATTAATAAATATAGCCATGATCTTTTATATTAAGACATATATTGAAAAACAGGGGGCACCTGGGTGGCTCAGTTAGTTAAGCATCTGACTTCAGCTCAGATCATGTTCTCATGGTTTGTGGGTTGGAGCCCCGTGTCAGGCTCTGTGCTGACAACCTCAGAGCCTGGAGCTGCCTCAGATTCTGTGTCTCCCTCCCTCTTTTCCTCTCTCCGTCTCTCCCTCTGCCTCTTCCCCACTCGTGCTCTGTTTCTCAAAATAAATAAAAATATTAAAAAGATATATTTTGAGTAGCCAAATACTTTTCTTTCATATATTCTCTTCATTCATTCATTCATTCATTCAGTGAAGTTTACAAACTTCCTATTTCACGCCAAGACTGTTTCTGACACTGGGAGACAACAACAGGAAAGGCAGGCAGGTCTATGTTCTCATGGAGCATGTATTCTAGAGAAAGGAGGCAGTCAGTAAACACGGAAAACAACAAAATAACTTCAAATTGTGACCAATGCTATGAAACATAAGCAAAACCATTATTTCACAGCCACTCTATGCCTAGAAAAAAAAAAAGTTAAAAAAAAAAAAAAAAAAGGCAGGAAAGGCAACTTAAGTAGCTAACAACTGAATTGAGACCTAAAGAATAAAAAGAGCCAAGAAACGACTTGGGGGTAGAAATTTCTACAAAGAGAAAACAACAAGTACAATGGCCCTGAGTAAAAAGCTTACCATGTTACAGGAATCAGGAAGGAAAAGTTACCAGTTTCATGAATCCTAGTGAACAAGGGGGAGAATGACAAAAGAAAATGTAGGACAGTCAGGCATAAGCCAAATCATGCAGATTATCTATCAGAAGCTTAAACACAAAAGAAAATCATTGAAGTAGTACAGTTACATCTGACTTACATGGTTTTTAAGTTCTAAAACATACTCTTGTAAAGTAAGCACACTAAGAAATACAATTAAACACATAAATTAAAGCTAATTTTGTCATCCTATATTTGGTAAGTTAGCATCAGACAAATAACAGAACAAGGTAGTCGGATTAATCATGCAATCATTCATAAAGCATTTAGTGAGCTCCTGGTATGTGCCAGATGCTGCTTTGGGTGCTAGAAATGCAAAGATGATAGTGGTGATGTCACCTTTCGCTCTGACCAGTGAATACAAAACTGATCATGGTGATATTACCTACCCCGATCAATCCAGTTTTCTTCCTAAAGTCTCAAAGCAGTTTTTCTCTATGCTCTGTATTAGAACTATCTTTGGTGTATAGTAAAAATGCAGGTAGCTGGGTTCCACTTATCAGCAGTCCTAATTCAACAGGTTTCCAATAATCCCTCACCACATTTTAGGAAACAGAGGTGAGGGAAGAAGTATATCAAAATTACTTATTATTTATAAATTACATCTTCCCATTGTCCTACTCAGAATCAGGCCTAAATGAGCCACTGTTATTAGTGGAAGGAGTATATATTATAGTACAGGGTATGCAGGGCGGGGGGGCAGGTACAAATTCTTGAGGGTTTTTTTTGTGTTTTTTTGGGCGGGGGGTTTGGGTGAGGGCTTAATACAATTGCCAAGGAAGAAGTGAGGATTTCGATAAACCAGCAGTTCTCAAAGTAACATTTGCAGATTCCTGGGGATCCCCATGACCTTTTCAGAAGGTCCACTAAGTTAAAATCATTTTCATAATAATACTAAAGGATTGTTTCTTTCTCTGTATTGGTATATACTTTGAAGGTTGAAAAGTAACTAGATCAAACTGCTGGTATCTTATTAGCAATAGCACTAAACTATATTAGCAGTTATTACAGTCTTTACCACCACACTCTTACCAAACTTTAAAAAAAGATGCCAGTTTCTTGTAAGAATGTCTTTGATGTAGCTATAGCTATAAATATTACACATTTTATTAAATTTCAACCCTTGAGTATACACTTTTCAATATTCTGCAGGCTAAATGGGGAAGTATGATGGTTGTCTCAAGGGAAAGCACTTAGGTGACTAAGTTGCAAGTTGACCTAGCTGCTTTTTTATGGAACACCATTTTTCTTCAAAGAATGACTGACAAATACCAGTTAATCTTGAATATTTAGCAGATATTTCCTTGAAAATCAACAGTAAGCCTATCACATCAAAGAAAATAACTGTCAATGTATACTGCTGACTATAAAATCCAAGCTTTGAGAAAATTGAAATTTTGCAAAACTTGTTTCCACCATTATGGGCTTAAAAGCTTCCCATGTCAAACAGGATTCTCTGATAAGAAAGGTGATATTAACAAATGTGATTCTTTAACAATGACTGATGAAATGTGTAAACATTTGGAAGATCTATACAACCCAAGGAACAAGTATTTTCCACATGACTAATACATGGTGTTATAAGAATTCTACATGGATGAAAGAGCCACTTTAAGTGGAAGATGGACTGATCTTAATGAAGACTTCATTGCTATGATTTCAAATTCCAGATTGGAATTAATCTTTTTTTTTTTTAAATGTTTATTTATTTATTTTGAGAGTGAGAGAGCATGCATGAAAGCAGGAAAGGGGCAGAGAGAGAGGGAGAAAGAGAATTTGCTGACAGTGCAGAGCCTGATGTGGGGCTGGAATTCATGAACTGTGAGATCATGACCTGAGCTGAAATTAAGAGTCAGATGCTTAACAGACACCCAGGCACCTCTTGAATGAATTTTTCTGAAAATGCTTTTAGAAGTACACCATCTTGATGGTGTTGCTGACAGTCTCAAAGGTATATTACATTTGTGTCATTCATCATATGTCAACTATATTTCAATAAAACAATTTTTAAAAAACTACAACTTTAGGGACACCTGGGTCAGTTAAGCATCCGACTTCAATTCAGGCCATGATCTCCCAGTTCAAGAGTTCAAGTCCTACGTTGGCTCAATGCTGACAGCTTGTTCAGAACCTGGAGCCCACTTTGGATTCTAGGTTCCCTCTCTCTCTGACCCTCCTCCACTTTTGCCCTCTCATAAATAAACAAACATTAAAATAAAAAACCCCTACAACTTTAGTTTTAGTACAGCATCAAAGTAAGATATCCACAATCATCTGAAAAGTCCACTAAAATACTTCACCCTTTTTCCAATTTCATATTTGTATGAGGTCAGATTTTTTTAAATGTTTATTTATTTTGAGAGAGACAGAGTATGAGCGGAGGAGGGGCAGAGAGAGAGAGGGAGACACAGAATCTGAAGCAGGTTCCAGTCTCTGAACTGTCAGCACAGAGCACAATGCAGGGCTCGAACTCATAGACCGCAAGATCATGACCTGAACCAAAGTCAGCTTAGCGAACTGAGCCACCCAGGCGCCCCAAGGCCAAATTTTCTTGATAGGGTTCAAGTGAAACAACATATCAAAACAATATGAATGCAGTAACAGATATGAGAATCCAGCTGTTTCCTATGGAGCTAGACATTTAAAATATTTGCAAAAATGTAACAAATGCTAATTTCTCATATTTTCTTTATTCTGGAAAATAAAATTATTTTCATTAAAAATGCTATTAATATTAACATGCAATGGGTTTTTATTTTTTAAATAAGTTACAAGTAAGAATTTAAAGCTTCTCAGTTTTAGTTTCTAATTTGACAGATATTGATAGATATAATTCACATACCAAAAAAAAGTGTTTTGGGATTATCAATCATTTTAAGATGTGTAAAGGGACTCAAACTGAAAAGTTTCAAAATAACTGCTAGAGATCTACTGATACTTTATGTAGCTATTCAACTCTGTATCACCTTACTGAATGCATCATAATGATCTTCCTTTGAAGAACCAGAATAAGCAATAACCAAAAAAGGGAGTGATATGTAGAATAATGACTTTCCGTGTTATAACACAAAAAGACCTTCAAATATTAAATTTGCAAAGTACAAAAAGTATAAAAGAACTATACAATATACTATACACTACCATTTGCTGCAAAGGTGTAGGAAATGATATATTCACATGGGTTCTATATGCTTAACCAATGGACAAAGAATTGATAAAAGTAAATATCTACAAAAAAGGGGGAATATGAAATATACAAAGGTGGTATAGGAATGAGCTTCTCAATCCTTTAATTTTTAAAATATATGAAATATATTTATGATATTTTTAAGTTTATACCTTAATTTAAAAGAAAATAATACTAGGGGTGCCTGGCTGGCTCAGTCAGTTAAGCATTTGACTTTTACTCAGCTCATGATCTCATGGTTTGTGGGTTCCAGCACTGCATCGGGCTCTGTGCTGTCAGACCGGACCCTGGAGCCTACTCTTGATTCTGTGTCTACTTCTCTTTCTGCCCCTTGCCTGCTCATTCATGCTCTGTCTGTCTCTCTCTTAAAAATAAATAACATTAAAAAATTATTTTTTATTTAAAAGGAAATAATACTAGGGGCGCCTGGGTGGCTCAGTCAGTTAAGCATCTGACGTCAGCTGAGGTCTTGATCTTGCAGTTTATGAGTTCAAGCCCCATGACAGGTTCTGTGCTGGCAGCTCAGAGCCTGGAGCCTGCTTCAGATTCTGTGTCTCCCTCTCTCTCTGCCCCTAACCTGCTCATGTTCTGTGTCTCTCTGTCTCAAAAATAAATAAACACTAAAAAAAAATTTTTTAAATACTAAACCAATATTAAGTACAATTCATATGTATTTTCAATTTCTCGGTTGCCCTAATCTCAGGAAAAAATAAAAAATAAACTTACTGTTTTTAATTGGTTCTGAGGCAAAATAGTATTGCTAGCAACTAAACACTTATGCCAGAAGAATAAGCATTAGTCATTCTGATTTCTAGGACACAAAAGGGAAATAAATGCTTTATAAATCTATAAATAAATACATCATCTGAAAAACCCAAAACAGTAATAAAATAATTAAAGAAAATATTCAGGTGATGGGGTACCTGAGTGGTTCAGTGGGCTGAGTGTCCGAATTCGGCTCAGGTCATGGTCTCATAATTCGTGAGTTTGAGCCCTGTATTGGGCTCACTGCTATCAGCACAGGGCCTGCTTCAAATCCTCCGTTTCTCTCTCTCTCTGCCTCTCCCCGGCTCACGCGTACACGTGTGTTCATTCTCTCTTAAAAATAATTTTCTTTTTAAGTTTTAAAAAAGAGAAGAAAATATTCAAGTGAGGGGTACCTGGGTGGCTCAGGCTCAGTCAGTCAAGCCTCCAACTCATGATCTTGGCTTAGGTCATGATCTCACAGTTTGTGAGATGGAGCCCCTCTTTGGGCTCTGCGCTGAGAGCACACAGCTTGCTTGGAATTCTGTCTCCCTCTCTCTCTCTCTCTCAATAGCAAAACAAATAAAGTTAAAAAAGAAAAGGTAATATTCAGGTGAAACTAGCAGTTATTTTAATAACTCTTTTGTACTTAAAAGATGTCACTGATGGAATTAAAAGCAAATTTAGATATTGCACAAGACAAAAAAAAAATCAGGGGACTTATAAACAAAATAAATTATCCAAAAGGAAGCACAGGGAGGAAAAAGAAAAAAAAAAATTCTAAATTAACTACAGGGAAATACCAAGCTATTTAATTAACATACCTTCAGAAAACAAAGAAGGTAAAAAGAAAAAATATTTGAGGTAATAATGATTATGACAATATTTTTTAAAATTTGCTGCAAATGGTAACACATAGATCCAAGAAATTTGGTGAATCCCAAAAAGGATAAACTCAGATTACTCAAAGGCACATGATGATAAAATAGCAGGAAAATGATAATAAGTTTTTAAAAAAAAGCTTAATGCAACCACAGGAAAAGAAACAAAACACTATATTGAGAGAAACAAGTATTTAAAAAAATTACAGAATTCTCAGAAGCCATGCAAGCCAAAATTCAATAAAACATTTATAAAATACTAACAAAAGTAATGTCAACACACCTACTGAATTCAGTATCTACCAAAATACCTATCAAAAGCTATAGTAATCAAAACACTGCAGTAATGGTATAGGATGGAGAGACATAAAGACCAATGGATGACAACTGAGTCCAGAAATAAACCCAAACATCTATAATCAATTAATTTGAACATTCAACAGAGAAAGAATAGCCTCTTCAGCGAATGGTGCTGAGACAACTGGACATCCACATGCAAAAGAATAAAGTTGAACCCAAGCCCTCCCTATATACAAAACTTAACTCAAAATGAACCAACAGCCTAAATGCAAAAGCTAAAACTATAAACTATATAGAACTATAAATTTATTTCTCAGAAGAAACTGCAGAGGCAAACCTTCATGATCATGGGTTTGCCAATGATTACTTAGCTATCACCAAAGCACAAGTAACGAAAGAAAAATAAATAAATGAATAAATGAACAAATAAATCTGAATTTCATCACAATTATAGTTTTTGTGCAGGAAAGATATTACCAAGAAAGGAAAAGACTATCTGTGGAATAGGAGAAAATACTTATAACTCATACCTGATAAGGGATTAATTTCCAGAATATATAATGAATTCTTATAACTTAAAAGAAACAAGCCAATTTAAAAATAGAAGAAAGACCAGAATAGACATTTCTCCAAAGATAATCCACAAATGAGCACGTGAAAACATGTTCTATATCATTAGTTGTCAGGATGGCTATTATCAAAGAAAAGGAGGGGGGAGAACAAGTGTTAGCAAGGATGTGAAGGAAGTAGAACCCCTGCACATTGCTAGTGGCCATGTAGAATACCTACTGCTATGGGTATCAGTTTGCTAATTCCTCAAAGAGTTAAATATGGAAGTACCATATGACCCAGCAAGTCCACTCCTAGACAGATACCCAAAACAACTGAAAGCAGGGACTCAAGCAGACACTTGCACACCAACATTCACAGGACTATTATTCACAAAGCCAAATGGTACAAACAACCCAAATGTGGATCAACGGAAGAATGAATACAATATGGTATATACATACAATGGATACTATTCAGCCTTAAAATGAAATGAAACTCTGATACACGCTTATTGGATATGGATGAACCTTGAAAACATACTAAGTAAAATAAGCCAAACAAAAAAGGACAAATACCGTATAAGTCCACTTACCCTAGGCACCTAGGATAGGCAAATTCATAGACAAAGTAGAATGATGGTTGTCAGGAGATGAGAAGAATCAATAGGAAGTTAGTATTTAAGGAGTACAGACTTTCAGTTTGGGGAAATCATTGGTGATGCTTGTAAATTATATGAATGTACTTAAATGCCATAGAAGTGTATAGAAATTGGCAAAATAGGGGCGCCTGGGTGGCTCAGTTGGTTAAGTGTCCAACTTTGGCTCGGGTCATGATCTCACAGTTTGTGGGTTCGAGCCCCGCATCAAGCTCTGTGCTGACAGCCAGCTTGGAGCCTGGAGCCTGTTTCCCGATTCTGTGTCTCCCTCTCTCTCTGACCCTCCCCTGCTCACGCTGTGTGTCTGTGTGTCTCTCTCTCTCAGAAATAAATAAAACATTAAAAAAAAAAGAAAACTGGTAAAATAGTAAATATTATACTATGTATACTTTACTACAATAAAAAAAAAGTGTCTTTGTATACTTAAGGCCTTGCTAGATAGTTTATGCTAACAATATGATTTGTCATAAATTCCTGGTTTTGTTTTCCTGATACCATGGGCCACACTGTATAAGCTCTGCAAAAGACAGGAGGGCTGGAGACTAATTAGTTAAGGTCAGTCACAAGAGTGCTCCATGCCTACAAGACTGACACCGCCTGTAAAAACCTGGGATACCAAGGTTTAGATGAGCTTCCCTGGCTGGCAAGACTTCATACTTGTTGTCATGTCACTGATGAGAGAACTGCACACTGTCAGAGCAGCTCCACTGAGAGAGGACGAGCAGACGCTGACACCTGATGTCTCCAGTACTCCACTATACGCACCTTTCCCTTTCCCTGATTTTAATGTGTCCTTTCTCTGTAATAAACTGTACCTGTAAGTATAACACCTTATAAGGATTCATCAAATCTAAAGGTAATCTCAGTGACCCCTGACACAGATGGAAAAGCATATACCATACAAACATTAACCAGGAAAAAGCTGGACTGGCTTTATTAATATAAAACACGAAACGCTTTAGAACAAAAAATATTACCAGATATAAAGAGGAACATACATAATAATAATTCAAGAAAACATAATCCCAAACATGTACATCAAATAATATATTCAAAATACAGTAATCAACAAATCAACACAACTAAAAGAAACAATACACAAATCCAGAATTATAGTTGGAAATTTCAACACTCCTCTCAGGAACTACCATAAATAATAAAATAAGGAAAATCAAAAGGAATGTAAAAGACTTAAATACAATAACGCAACTTAACCTAATTAACATTTAGAGAGCATTCCACTCCACAACTACAGAAAACATACATTATTTTCAAATGAACACAGAACATTCAGCAAGACAGACCATGTAACGAACCATAAAACAAGTCTATTGTTAGTTATCTGCGCCCAAGGGGGAAAAACAGATGCAACGTTTCCTAAACTTATTTGACCATAAAGCCTTCCTGCAAAGGCATCTCCAGGGACTACTATTTCTCAGCACACTTTGAGAAAAGTTATCCCACCCATTTTCACCCCTTCCTATTTCTCCTCTTTAGTTGCGACTAGCAAAATAATGGAATCAATAAAAATAAAAATATCCCTTCCTTGGCTACTCAGCCAGAACTAGCCAATCTTAGGAAGTACATGCAGAAGTCCTAAGGCAGGAATAAACTTGACATATTTGGGAAACAGTAAAGGGGGGGGGGGGGTCCAGAATGCCTGGAACAACATAAAGAATAAGTGGTAGGAGATGAAATGAGAAAGTAAAGCAGAGGTCAGAACATGTAAGACCTTCTAAGCCTCAGTAAGAATTTTGAATGTGATTTTAAGTATGAGGGGAGATTCTTAGAAATGACTACTATTTCATTCACATATTTAGAAGATATCTGTGTGTGTGTTGTGTAAAGAACAGAATGGGAACAAGGCAACCATTTGATAAGCTCTGGCAACAGCATAAACAATGTCAAAGACAAGAGCTGCCTAGACCAGACTTAAATGTATATATCAAAGAAAAAACACCGAGCAAATCTATATTAACTGCATTGAGATGTCTTTAAGTAGTTTCTTTAGTTGGCTCCTAGACTATCTCATTCTCCACCTAATGAGATGCTCAGTTGGTCTTCCTTACATGATCTCCCTCATGTACCCAACCTCTTCAGGTTGGAAACGTTTTAAGGCTTAGTCATGAACCTCTTTGGCCGAGCAATTCTCATTCTGGTGATTTCACCTTGGACACTTGGCTTTCAATACCATCTATATAATGATAATTCCCAATTTTACATTTCTAGTCTAGGCCTCTCCCCTAAAGTCTAGGTTCCTGTACCCATGTGACTTATAGTAAATACCTCAAAATTTAACAAAACAAAATGTAGCTCCTAACCTTCCTCTACCAATTTTTTTTTCTCGTTAAGTCTTCCCTACTTCAGGTGGTAGCAACTCCTTTACTGCAGTTTCTAACAGATAAACCTTAAGAAGTATCCGTGACTGGAGTGCCTGGGTGGCCAACTTTGGCTCAGGTCATGATCTCACAATTAGTGAGTTTAAGACCCAGGTTGGGCTCTGTGCTGACAGCTCAGAGTCTGGAGCCTGCTTCAGATTCTGGGTCTCCCTCTCTCCCTCTGCCCCTCCCCCGCTTGTACTCTGTGTCTCTCACTGTCTCTCAAAAAATGAATAAACATTAAAAAAAATTTTTTTTTAAAAAGAAAGAAATATCCATGAGTTATTTCTCTCACATCCCACTTCCAAGTATGGCAGGCAGCAAATCCTGTCAGCTCTACCTTCAAAATATATTCAGTAACCAACCACTTCCGACCTGCTTCCACTGCTATTACTCAATCCCATCCTTGATCCTCTCTTACTTGGATTAGGTCTTTCCTCTTAACTGGTCTCTCTGGTTCTGCCCTTGCCACTGGCTTCACCACTCCCCAACGCTCAACACAGCAGTCAATTGATTCTAATAAATCTAAATGAGATCATGTCATCAACTGCTCAAAACCTTCCAACAGCTGTCTCACTCAAGAAAAGTCCTTGCAATGGTTTTCAAGACCTATCTGACCACAGCACCTCTGTACCTCTGCTCCAGCCAGTTACTTTTAACCTCAGATCACACTACTCTGTCCATGTGACTTCACACCAGTTGCAATGGCCTCCTCACTGTTTCTCAAATACTTCAAGCCTGCTTTAGCCTCAGGACCTTTGAACTTGCAGTACCCTCAGCCTAAAATTATCTTGGCCTCTAGGGGTGCCTGGGTGGCTCAGTAGATTAAGCCTCTCATGCTTTCAGCTCAGATCATGATCTCAGTTTTGTGAGTTCAAGCCCCACATCAGGCTCCACACTGTGTGGAGACTGCTTGGGATTCTCTCTCTCCGTCTCTCTCTGCCCCTCCCCCACTCATGCTGTCTCTGTCTCTCAAAAATAAATAAACTTAAAAAAATTATCTTGGCCTCTAAAACTACCTACAATGCAAGGCTGGCTCTCTCATCTACTTCAAGTCTTCATGCAAAGTCATTCAAATGAAGTCTTCCCTTTGAATGGAATTTAAAATTGTAAACTTTCCTCCCATTCTTAAACATTTTTATGCACCAGCAGCTCTACTTTATTTGCTTTATAATTCTCCATAGCACTTTCCTGTATCTAATATACTACATATTTTACTTACTTACATTATTTATTGTCTGTCTCCTCCAAATAGAATATACACTCCAGGGATTTTTGTTTGTTTCATCTCCTGCTACACAGCTAGTCCCTAGAGCAGTAGCCTTCACACAGACCTAAGTTTATTCAATATTGAATCACTGAATGTTCAACAAAGCCTCTCCAGAAGTATCAAGTTTTGTTAGGCCTGATTCAAATTCTGTGACTAGCCTAATTAAAATAAAACAATTCCTTTATCAGTATTTATTTTCTATGAATACTATTCAATATCCATGTGTTTCTAGTCACACTTTTATTATTTTATAATCTAAGACATCTATTTAACAATTATAGAGGTGCTTACTGATTCTAAATAATTCCACTTCTCTCTTACTCCAGCATCACCACAAACAGAAAAAACAATAGCCTTCAGCCAGAAGTTCTATGTTCAAATCTTAGCTCACCATTTACCAGTAGTATGACTCAGGCAATTTAGCCTCCTCCAGTCTTAGTTTCTCATCAATAAGATAGCAAGGAGGGGGTGGATTAAAGCCTGCCTGCCTTACCTATCCTATACTAATCACAGGATTATTGTGAAAATCAAAAATGTCTGAGAAAATGCTTCATAAACCATAAGATATACACAGGTGTGAGTTAAATCTCAATAGTTTCAGAAAAACCTGAAGAGGAGCGCCTAGGTGGCTCAGTCAATTAAATGTCTGACTTCAGTTAAGCGTCCGACTTCAGCTCAGGTCATGATCTCACGGTTCGTGGGTTCAAGCCCCACGTTGGGCTCTGTGCTGACAGCTAGCTCAGAGTCTGGAGCCTCTCTTTGGATTCTGTGTCTCCCTCTCTCTCTGATCCTGCCCTGCTCATACTGTCTCTTTCTCAGAAATAAATAAATAGGGGCACCTGGGTGGCTTAGTCGGTTAAGCGTCGGACTTTCGCTTAGGTCATGATCTCGCGGTTCGTGGGTTCGAGCCCCGCGTCGGGCCCTGTGCTGACTGCCAGCTCGGAGCCTGGAGCCTGTTTCAGTCTGTGACTCCCTCTCTCTCTGACCCTCCCCTGCTCACGCTATCTCTCTCTCCTAGAAATAAATAAAACATTAAAAAAATTTTTAAAAATAAATAAATAAATAAATAAATAACCTGAAGAACAGAAAATTCAGTGTTTGGGGCAACATATCTAACCATACCTCCTTGGAGTCAGACTGGCCACCTGGAGGCAGACTCTTCCACTTAAATACACCTTAAGCAAGTTATTCAACCTCTCTGAGTCATTATTTCCACATCGATAAGTGGAGACAATCCCAACCTTGTAGCATCCTTGAGGATTACAGATTATATACAAATATAGGAAACGTACCTATAGAATACGCTTAAAGAAGGACATTTTTGCTATCATCCTGGTCTTTCAAATGGACAAAAATCCAAAATCAGATAAATACAAATGATACCATGGAGGTAGAAAGGATGATTTTGATTTGGAAAATACATGAGAAAAAACAAGAAGGAAAGTGAAAAAAGAGTCAGTGGTAATCAAACAGAACTTTAATAGTTTGCCTATTAAATGTGTTCTTTCCTTCCTGCCTTTCTCCAAGTAAAACAGCAGGATGAAATCAAAGAAAAATCAGCATACAGAACACTGTATTTAGTAACCTAAAAATTTAGTTTGATTTTAAAACTAAATATTACATAATCTCTTTAGTTCAAAGGAGAATATTTTTACTAGTCAGTTGTTCAATTTCTCACACACACATATATTTTGACACTCTAAACTCAAGGCATATGTCAAAAAAATAAAACAACTGCGGTTTTCCAACCACAGAACCCTGATATAATGTTACTAAATGTTTAGAAATACTGCAAAATGAATGAAACAACCCAAAAGATAAGACTAGAATTAAAATATATGTCATACAGAGGTGCCTGGGTAGCTCAGTCAGTTAAATGGTCCAACTTCAACTCAGGTCATGATCTCACGGTTTGTGGGTTTGAGCCCTGCATTGGGGTCTGTGCTGACAGCATGGAGACTGGAGCCTGCTTCAGATTCTATGTCTCCTTCTCTCAAAAATAAGCATTAAAAAAATGTTTTTTAAAGATATATATTATACAAACACTTAAGAATGCTCTTTGAAATCATTAGACTTTGATATATTTCTTCAATTCTAGGACACCAGTAATTATCAGCTGTACCATCAATATAACAAACATTTTCCGGGACCGGGGGGGGGGGGGGGGAGGGGGGGGGGGAAGCCCCATATTAAATATACACTTAGATACAAATAGATAATTTAGATATACCAATTTCAGAAAACATTAAAACATAATGTATCCTTCTGGAATGCTGAAAACATTCTATTTCTTGATACAACAGGCTGGTTACATAGAGTATGTTAAATCTGTGAATTTTTATCAAAGTATAGACTTGTATACTTTTTCTGTATCTACTTTTAGTTCAACAAAAAAAATATGTAATATACCTACTTCATACACATACAGCTATCAATCAGATAAATTATTGATATAAATATGAAAGGTAAAAAGATAAAGCTGTTAAAAAAAAAAACATGGGGGGTAGGGGGGTGCCTGGGTGGCTCAGTTGATAATGCATCTGACTTCTGATTTCAACTCTTGATTCTGGCTCCGGTCATGATCTCATGACTTCTTCCATACTGTCAGCCAGGAGCCTACTTGGGATTCTCTCTCTCCCCCTCTCTATCTGCTCCTCCTCTGCTCATGTGTTCTCTCTCTCGCTCTTTCTCAAAATAAATATTTAAACATAAACAAATAAAAATTAAAAAATAAAACACAGGAAAGTAACTTCATGACACTGATATTGGCAGAGATTTCATAAATGGAAATTAAAAAGCACTAACCAATTAACGGAACTACAAATCAATATGAAAAAAGTAAACAATCTAATAGAAAAAGAGCCAAACATTGTAACAGATACTTCACAAAAGCAGAAATCCATATGGCCAATATCATAGGGTCCCTAATATGAAAAGGTGCTCAACTTTATTAGTCACCAGGAAAATAAAATTAAAACTACAACGCAATGCCACTGCACATCAAACTGGAATAAGTAAAGAACTGACAATAATAAGTGTTGACAAAGATAAAGAGCAACTAGAACTCATACATTAGTGGTGGGAGCATAAATTTGTAAAATCACTTTCCAAAACTTTAGCAGAATCTCCTAAAAAGAAGTATACCATACGGGGTATCTGAGTAGCTCAGTCGGTTAAGTGTCTGACTTAGGCTCAGGTTATGATCTCACGGTTTGTGGGTTCCAGCCCCGTTTTGGGCTCTGTGCTGACAGCTAGCTCAGAGCCTGGAGCCTTTTTCACCTTCTGTATCTCCCTCTCTCTCTGACCTTCCCCTGCTCACACTGTCTCTCTCTCTCTCCCCCTCAGAAATAAAACATTAAAAAAAAAAAAAAAGAAGTATACCATAACCATAACTTAACAATTCCACTATAGGGGTGCCTGGGTAGACAGACAGTCGGTTAAGTAGCTGACTCTTAATTTTGGATCAGGTCATGTTCTCATGGTTTTTGAGATAAAGCCCTGAGTCAGACCTCTCACTGAGTGTAGAGCCAGCTTGGGATTCTCTTTCTCTGCCCCTTTCCAACTTGGTGTGTGTGCTCTCTCTCTCTCAAATTAAATTAATTAATTAATTAATAATTAATGAATGAATAAATGAATAAATTTTTAAAAATTCACTCTAAGGTGTATTCCCAACAAAAATGCATATATACAGTCATCAGGAAAAAAAGTACAACTATGTTCATGGCAGTAAAATAATCCAATGACCATCAAGTAGAATGAATAAAGTGGTATACTCATATAACAGAATACAGTAATAAGAAAAAACAAATTACAACACAACAGAGGTTAATCTCATAAATGTAATGTTTTGAGCAAAAGAAGCTCAAATAAGATATACCTTATGATTCAGAGTTAAAAAAAACCCAAAACTTTTCTACTGTTAGAACACAAGGTACACATAGGGTTGGAGATTCCAGCACTGATACGTTTCTTCAGCAAGGTACTGATTACACGAATGTGCTCATTTTGTGAAAAATCATCCAGCCACACACTTTTCTAAATGCATATTACACTTCTTTAAAAAATCTTATATAAAATGAGGTCCCCAACAGGTAAGGATTTCTAATTCTATCTCACCACCACCATTCTTCATTGGTACTATACTCAAAGATTTAACTAGCAATGATCCTATATCACCCTGCTGCTCTTCAGGATTTAAACAGCGAAGATGTTTGTCCATATTTACTATATGCCAAGCACTTTAACATTCATTCATTCAAATACTTATGAACACCTACAACGAAAATGTGTTCTGAGTATTCAGTGTACAAAAAATTAGTAAGACATTGTTCCTAGCTTCAAGGAGTTCCTAACGTTACAGAAGACCACACACACAGATAACCAGGTAAATGTATAAAGATGAGCACAGGACGTTATGATAGTAGAAAGGAACATCAAAAACAGCCTGGAAGAAGCAAGACATCAGGGTAGGCTTCTTGGAGGTATGAACACCTGAGTCTTTAAAAGGAGTAGGATGGGGCGCCTGGGTGGCTCAGTCGGTTAAGTGGTCGACTTCGGCTCAGGTCATGATCTCATGGTTTGTGGGTCTGATCCCTGAGTCCGGCTCTGAGCTAACAGCTCGGAGCCTGGAGCTTGCTTCGGATGCTGTGTCTCCCTCTCTCTCTCTGCCCCTCCCCCACTCAAGCTCTGTTTCTCTCTGTCTCAAAAATAAACATTAAAAAAATTTAAATACTAAAAAAATAAAGACATTAAAAAAATTTAAAAAAGAGTAGGAATTATACTGGCAAAGTGTATTCCATCAGACAAACAGCTTAAGTAAAAAAGCACAATGTATTTAAAGAAACAATTAGAACTGCTACATGTTGCTCATGGGTGGTAAAAAAAAAAAAAAAAAAAAAAGACTGGGATGGGGCAGGAGGGAGTGGCCAAAGAGGAGGATGCCAAGTCAGGAAGAAACTCAGACCTTTTCCAAAAAGCAAGATGGGTCAGTGAGATTTATGCAAAGGAATCATGTGGTCAGAGAGATTACTCAGGGAGCTATGTAGAGGATGGACTTAAGGAGGATAAGGCTGGCAGAAAGAAGGCCGGTTAGGAGGCAGTTTTAACTGTCTAGATAGAAGACAGTAAGAACCTGAAATATTGAAATAAAAGCTATAAGAGAAAATACAGAGTACAGACACATTATGCCCCTGGCCTACACTTTGCTACTACTTTGGTCTACTATGCTGCAGGATCACACTTTGAGATCCACTAACCTACACTAGAAGCTGGTATATTTCTGTAAAGGACCAAGCAATAAATATTTTAGGCTTTACAGGCTGCAGACAGTTTCTACCACACTTTTTGGTTTAGTTTTGTATTTTAAACCTTTTGAAAATTAAAAACCATTCTTAGCTAGTGGACTTTACAAACAAACAAACAAACAACAACAAAAAAACCCGCACGCTAGACCTGCACTGTGGGCATAGTTTACTGATCCTGCTATACACAGGTAAAGAAGTGAGGATTAACCTTCCTATGAGATTAATTTTCCTAAAACGCTACTCACATATTAGCTCCTTCCCTAGAAACTTATCCCGTGGTCCTGACTGCCTACTAAGTCAAGTCACTATTTTGCATAGCATTCACAGGCATCCATACTCTAGCACCAACCTACTTACTATTCCAGGCTAGAGAACTATACCCAAGTGTGAACCTTCCCTTCTTATTAAATTGACCTATTCACATTATTTGCCTCTGTATTTTATGGTGTTGCCCTATGTTCTTTTCTCCTCTGCAAACCTACCTAAATGCTATTCCTTCAAAGCACAATTCAAATCCTACTTTAAAGTAATTCCACAACCCTCAGAACTCCTATAAAAGCACTCCTAATTTATCCAAAATTTATTTGCTGTCTTATTACTTACTTTAAATAAACTGTAAATTCCTTGAGGGCAGAGAATAATTTAGACCCCTATCAGTTGATCTAGCACATAACAATAAATAAAAGATACATATGTGTATATACATGTATGTACACATACATGTCATATATATATATGTACACACACACTTTTTTTTCCCCCTGAACTGGCTATGTAACTGAAGCAACTGTGATTTCACCTTTAATTGTAACAGTAACCAAATAATTTAATTCTATGGACATGATCTGAATGATGTAGGAAGGACAGAATGACAATCACAATGACATCTGTCTCTCTCCTATCACCCAAGTTTTTAGGAGTAGTTCAACAGGGAAAACAATAGTAACACAAGTAAAATTTTTCCAGTGGCCAATGTTATCAATATAGGTACACTGGGATAATGTTAAATAAGGTACCAAACCAAGTTGAAGTTTACTTACCTATTTTTACTTCACTTATTTTTAAAATACAAAATAAGCTTTTACAACTACAATGTTTTAAATTCATCTTTAATAATTACTTAAATTTAGGGGCACGTAGGTGGCTCAGTCAGGTAAGTGTCTGAATTCCACTCGGGTCATGATCTCACAGTTTGCAGGTTGAAGGCGGGCGTTGGGCTCTGCTGACAGCTCAGAACCTGGAGCTTGCTTTGGATTCTGTGTCTCCCTCTCTCTTTACCCTTCCCCCACTCACGCTCTGTCTCTCTCAAAATAAACAAACATTAAAGAAAATGTTAATAATAATTAGTTTAGGGGCGCCTGGGTGGCTCAGTCGGTTAAGCATCTGACATCTGACTTCAGCTCAGGTCATGATCTCATAGTTCGTGGGTTCAAGCACTGCATCAGGCTCTGTGCTGAAAGCTCAGAGCCTGGAGCCTGCTTCAGATTCTGTGTCTCCCTCTCTCTCTGACCCTCCCCTGCTCACAATGTCTCTCTCTCTCTCTCAGAAATAAAGAAAACATTAAAAAAATTTTTTTAATAACAATTAAAAGTCACACACATATACACACACAAGACACTCATGCTCTGAATTTTTTTAATAATAAGGCTCTCTGTATTCACATTATCAAAATGGTATTATTGATGTCTTTGAGAATTTAGGGAAAAAAGATTGTATTTCAAATTTTTAAGAAAACAGTCCATTATAGAAATTGTTGAATCACTATGCTGTACACCTGAAACAAATAAAACACCATAAAAAATAAAATTATGCTTACACACACACACACACACACAGAAAGAAAATACTTCACTTTCATTCCCTACTGATAGCTATACTCAGAGAATGTTTTGAGCTGGATAAAAGAATTCCTATATTTGAGAAGATTACTGAAGAAGTCTTTTCAAGTCTAAAGTGTGAACTCTGCCTTATTTTACTACCCAAAGAATGTTCAAGCATCTATAAAAACTCCTCCAGAATCCTTTGCTCAAATTTCAATGCAAACTACAAAAAAAAAAAAGTATAAAGCACTTACACTTATAGAAAGGTATAGAAAACAAAACCAAAAGAAATAAAAGAAGGCCATGAAAGTGAAAACTGAGACTTCTTAACCCTTCAAAACACACTGAAGAAGCTTAATGACTTACTGCCCTGAAAAGACTGTTATTGATAAACTGAATGTTAATAATGCACTAAATTGGAGGGCAAACCAGGAGCCAGGGAGTCCCATTTCTCAATTCCTGTTCTGCCACTGGCTAGTACAAAGTCTTGGGCACATCCCCATATGTGGAACAAGAAAAGCTTAACTGACACTCTCAGGTTGTGAGAAATGATTAAATGTTTATGAAGTACTTTAGGACCATGAAGGGAAGCCAAATGTCATCTGCTTAGTACAAAACTACAGCTACCTGTTAGGCTCGCAAATGATGATTCTTTTGTGCCTTCTTAACGCAGCAAATCTTCAGTGAGTCAGTAAAGTCATGTATTTTTGAGCTCGTGTAGCAACTCCAGAGTAATGAATTTTCTTCCAAATCTTTGCTGTCTTACAAACCATGTCACTAGTCAATCCAACTATTTGCAAAAGGGAACCTGACGCGATCCACGTTAAAGTTAGGTCTGGTTATTGATAAGCCAAAATACAAAACGACTGAAAACTATTAGGAATCACGGTGGAACTTTCTTTGTTAACTTACCAGAAATGGGACTCCTGAAAGTAACCCCAGAAACAGTCATTCTAACAAAACGTTTACTGAAGGGAAAGTCCCTAAGCTTTCTTACATAAAGAGCTCGAAAAGGATTTTAGGCAGTGTCGACAGAAGACTGTCCGCTCGGACCCTAATCTAATCCCGTAGATAGTTCCAGCACCTGCTCGGCGTTGAGCGACTAGAGGCTGGTGAGGCTGCTGAGCAAAAGTGCTGATGCCATCTCCAGCTGCCCCTTCGTGAATGACAGTAACAATGAAAACACTGACAAAAGAGCTGGGAGGCCACCCCAAGCCACCGCTTGGCAATACTTCTACCCTACCCCCAACGCACAAGGGCTGCAAATCGCAGAGAAGACCCCGCTCTTCCAGACCTCACGGGCCGAGACGTGGTCTCCGGTCCCGCAACGTGAGAAAGTACTAGCCCGCGCTCCTTTCCAGACAGCTGAGCACCTTAAAGGGGACAGGGGAGCGCTGCCTCGGGAAGCGGCCAGGGGAGGGGGAGAAGACTTCCTCGCAGGAGCGGGGTGAGCGGGGTCGGCCGCGCACGCCGCCGGACGGACGGCTGCCCCGGTCGCGGGCGCCTCCGGGACCGGCGGCGGCGAGCAACCGCGAGCCCAGGAACGCGCGTCCGTCCCTGGGCGCCGGGTGGGGGAAGCGGGGCTCGGGCGCCGGGCGGACGGTCCGTCCTCTCGGGGGTGGCAGCGGCCGGCCGCCCGCCTCCCGGGAGCCGAAGGCGGCGACGAGCGGACGCGGGTCCGGGAGCACATTCTTCTCTCCAGCCCGGTCCCGAGGGAGGGCGCAGGCTGCCGAGGCGGCGGCTCCCGCTCTCGCCCAACTCTGGGCTGAGCGAGAGGGCGGCCGGCCCCGGGCTGCGCCGCGGGGTCCCACCCGGGTGGGGGAGGCGGCCGCGCCGGCCTGCGGGCCGCTCCCTCCGCACGCGGTCCTCGGCCGGCGGCCGTCCGCGCCCTCGTCCCTCCCGCCGCCGCCGCCGCCGCCGCCGCGCGGGGCCGGGCCGCGGACCTCGGGCGGCCGCGGGCGCGGGGCCAGGCGGCGGCGGCGGGCCGGCGGGCCGGCCGGCCTGGGGCCCTACCTGAGGCTGTGTACCAGCTCCCGGCGTGACTGGCTTCCCGGCAGACCACTCGGTTGGACATCTTGGTGCCTGTGCCGCCTATGGTGCACGAGGATGAATGAGGAGGCGGCGGCGGCGGCGGCGGGAGCGGCTCCGCGAGGGGACGAGACACCGCGGGCCCAGCCCAGGAGGAGGCGGCAGCGGGGAGGGGATCGGCCCGGCCCAGGAGGAGGAGGAAGAGGAGGAGGCGGCGGCCCAGGAGGAGGAGATGGCAGCCGGGGCGGTGGCGGCGGCGGCAACAATCACCACAAACTCCGGCGACCGCCGGAAGATGGGGCCCGCGGCGGCCTCACCGAAGCCCGGAAAGCCCTGGCCCCGGCCCCCGGCCTCGCCGCCGCTCCCCGGCCGCGGCTGGTTCCGCCGAGCCGCCCCCACGGCCCCCTCCCCTCCCAGCCGGCCTCCCCGAGCCACCGCCGGTGACCCCACCCCCGTGACTCCGCGCCCGCCCCCTCCCCCCACCCCCCGCGGGACTCCCCGCACCCACCCCCACCCCCGGCAGGGCCCTCCTGCCCGCCCGGCCGCCGGCCCGCGGGCCCCGCCCCGCCCCGCTCCTCCTCCAGCCGCGCGGCGAGGTTAACGGCGGAAACCGGACAGGCCGGACGGCATCGGGGGCTGGGCGGCCCCGCGAGGAGGCAGCGGCGGCTGCAGCGCCGCGCACACAAAAGCCCAGGGCCGGGGCCTGAACCGGGGAAGGCGGCCCCACCGACGAGCCACCGCTTCCTTACTCGCCACTCTAACGGGTCCTGCCCACTGAGCATGCCCAGCAGCCGCTGCCAGGCCCGCCGAGGAGTCTCAACGTGCACGCTCCGCTCTCCGGGGTTTAGCGGCGGCAGAGGCTCGGCGGGGGGGCGGGGAGCCCGACGCAGCCGCAGGGCAAGCCCCCTCCCCCAGCCAACTTCCTTAAATGTAGAGCTCCCAGGGCACGCCGATGCGGCTTTCCGCGGGGACAGTCCGGCTTGCCCTTCCCCCGCCCCCATGACACACACGAATATTTCGTGAATTCACAGCCCCGAGGTTTCACTCCCAGGGAGGCGAGCCCGTGGCCACGTTGGGAAGTTCACTGGTAGAAACAGGCACATGGTGGTGTGCCTGCGGTCCCGCAAATTCTAGTTTTTGCTTCACTGGGCCACCCTTACCACCTAATCGTGGCTTTGACTACTATAAACGTTATCTTGTTTCATTTTGTATGGATGCAGGTGCTTGCGTCTTAACTCCCTAATTGAGATTCAAGTGTGAATTACCTAGCCTCAGTTATTCCCGTCTATGAAAAGGGGATCCTAGATTCAAGGGGTGTCCCTAGGATTACAAGAGTTAATAAATGTAAAGACCCTGACACAGTATGCATACAGCAAACATTTCGAACCCTTCCCTTATAAATCCCAGTTTTCCACAGAAGTGCCAGGAACAAAGAATACTTTTCAAATTCTGGAGGAACCACGGGAAAGTAGGATATCTTGGACCTCTGAGGAAGTGTTGTTATGAAGTAGATCATTCCAAAACCAGAAGAGAGTAAGAGAAACTGGCATGTCTTCAATGAAAGATCGGGGGTTCAAATCATAAAATCGTTACATCTGAATTTCATACTAAACAGATTTCCCGGTAGAGTTTAAAGCAGATAACTAGTCCCCTGATATTCACGTTTCCCTAGTGCCATAGGAAACTTTTTATTTTAAGTTACTGTCCTGTTCCCATCCCTCTTCCCAACTTTTCAACTTTAAGGCCCAAGGATCTTGTGTGAGATCCCAGGCCTAAAAGCCTGGTCAATTACTGGAACATTTCTGACTTTCACACCTTTTTCTACATAGTTTTTAGACAAAAATCTCCACTGACCTGTATTTCTTTACTAAATTTTTAACTTCTGACTTTACCACTAACCTGCCCAAATATTAACATATTATACAGTCAAAAGAAAAAAAGGATGTGCCAAGTAGTCAATTTAAAGATAACAAAAAGGCGGGATGGAGCTCTAATTCCATGGTACTCCTCTTGGAATACCAAAACTCAGTGGCAAATGATGACATGGTAATTTGGTAAACTGTTCATCATGAATTTCAAGAAAACTGTCGATATGGTTAGTGTGGCATTGATAAGCACCTTAGCTCCTGAAGTTAATGATTCCTAATTTTGTTTCTATGGTCCAAAAAAGACAGGGAAGGGACACTGGATACAATGAACTAAGAAAGCTTCATATTTCAGGCTGGTCAAATTAGAAAATCAGCTTTGAGTCCTGGCTGTCACTGATCAGCTGTGTGATCATGGGCATCTAGTGATTTAACCTTGTCAAGCCTCAGTGTTCTCATCTGTCAAAATGCAAACAGCAATAATATCTAACTCACAGGCTTGCTGTGACACTAATTAAGTGAAAATCATCTACAATTTATAAGCTGTTCTTTGTTTCTTCTTATCATTATCCCCTGCTCCTAGCAACAACTCTAGGTCTCATTCTAAAAGATAACCTAATTTAAATTTAAGCTTCCTCCCTATGGAAATGTTCTGTTGAAGACTTCTTTCCCCCAAAGGATTTTTCTTACTGGTCAAACTCAGCAAAGACCACAATGCCAAGAGAAGTGAAAGGTTAAAAGATACACTATTATCGCTAGAATGCTCTTAAATATCCCATCATTATTCCTCCTGTCCATCTTTTATTCAAGAACAGACTCTTGAAAGAAATATGTTGAAACTATCCACTTACCTCCCCTTAAATTAATGGAGATCCATATAATGCCAAATACTCATTTCATATCCTGTTTGGCAATACTGTACAATTCCTGTGTTATATCCTGTTATATACAATTTCCATTTATATCCACCAGGGATTTGGGTTTGACACTCCATAAACATCAGTCATAGCAAAGGGCAAGGAGGAATTCCTCACTAATAGTCCTTACGAAGCATAGACTTTAATAAATAAGGCACCACTAGTCCCAGAACCCGACCTTAATAACTCAACATATCTTCTGAAATAGCAGGTCATATATTCACTGTATCAGTCTGTATTAGCAAACAACTAACACAACCACAATATGCATCAATATGAAACTTGTTAAACTAGGATATATCCATACATATGCACCTGTTAAAAAGAATAGGTGGTGCTATAATCTGGTATGGAGAGCTAAAAAACAAAAATAGTAAACAGGAAAACAATGTTTTTTGTTTTTTAAATTTTTAACGTTTTATTTATTTCTGAGAGAGAGAGAGAGAGACAGCATGAGCAAGGAAAGGGCAGAGAGAGAGGGAGACAGAATGTGAAGCAGGCTGCAGGCTGTGAGCTGTCAGCACAGAGCCCGACGTGGGGCTAGAATCCATGAACCGTGAGATCATGAACTGAGCTGAAGTTGGATGCTTAACCAACGGAGCCACCCAGGCGCCCGTGAAAAACAATGTTTAAATAAAGTATGCTATTCATGTAAAAATGAATAGTTGTAAGTATTATACACTTGCATATACACAGAATACCTCTAGAAGGAAACATAAGTTGGTAAAGGTACTTCTTTAGGTGGCCGAAGTACAAGGATGGACAAAAGATTAAACTTTTGTGTATTTTTGGAATTTTGTGCCATGTACATATATACCTACACACACACACACACACACACACACACACACACCATACAGAATACTTTATTTACATCTTTAGGCTTCATTTTTAGAATCTACATGGCAATATTAATTGAGCATTTTTATAATTTACTTATCCATGGCTGGCAGCTTGAGGAGCAGCCTACTAATTACGAAAAGCCCCATAGCTTAAAAATATTCTAGAACAAAACCACAGAGTGTTGAACAAATCAAAGTTGAAAAAAAGAGTTTAGAATAAAGATGTTCTTTTGATTTCAATTAAAACTGGTACTCTTAAGGGGCCTCTTGGGGGCTCGGTCAGTTGAGCGTCTCACTCTGGATTTTGGCTCAGGTTGTGATCTCATGGTTCGTGGGTTGAAGCCCCCAAGGGGCTCTGTGCTGACAGCATGAAGTCTGCTAGGGGTCGTCTCCCTAGATCTCTGCCCCTCCCCCGCTCATGCTTGATCTCTCTCTCTCTCTCTCAAAAATAAAAATTAACTTAAAAAAAATGGTACTCTACAGAAGACAAATACCGTTATGACTTCACTTATATGCACAATCTAAAAAACAAAACAAATGAATAAACAAAAAACCAGAAACAGACCCATAAATACAGAGAACAAACTAATGGTTGCCAGAGGGGAGAGAGTGGGGGAAATGAGCAAAAACTGGTGGAGAGTGGGAGGTGCAGGCTTCCAGTTATGGAATGAGTAAGTTGCAGGGATGAAAGGAACAACATAGGGAACATAGTCAATGATATTGTAATAGTGTTTTATGGTGAAAGAAAGTAGCTACATGTGAGCACAGTAAAGCTTATAGAGTTGCCAAGTCACAATGTTGTAAACCTGAAACTAATGTAACATTGTGTGTCAACAATACTTCAATAAAAAAAAATTTTTTTAAACTAGTACTCTAATTGTCAGTCAACTTTGCCCTTCCATTAGAAGTCAAATTTTATAATATGTATTAAACACTTAACTATGTCCCTGACACTAAGCTAAGTACAGATTTAGTGATACCTATTAAGATGAAAATTTGTTCACTTCCAATTTTCTGGAATAAATTTTTTAAAACTTTTGTCTAATGTATTGTTGATATTATTTAAAATTCCCAAAAATGAAACAACTGCATCAAAAGATTTAGTTTAAGTCTGATAAGAGTTTTTTTTGAAAGAAAATTCGTATTCATTACTGCCTGGCCCTTTTATCTCTGGTGACCTATTTTCCACTATTACTTTCCTAATTTAAATGTAGAGATTTTTAAATAAATAGACTCTCAGAGATGGCCATTTACAGCTTTCATCTTCGTCCCTCATTTCTACAGGTTGATGACATGTATCAGGCCTCCAATTTGTTAATGCCTTTTTGGATTCCAGTCCAGAAAAATATCTGGCTACCATATTTTATGCTATCCCTACAACCATTCTATCATGTTTCTAACAGGAAGTTATCAATCCTAAAATCTCACTATACCTTCTCCTAAATGAGATTTAAGCAAAAGTTCAATATTCATTCTATAGTATGGTCAGAATTAAGTAGACAACATCATTCTATCAAACCATTTTTTTTAATTCAAAGTCTCTATTTCCTCTATGAATCTATGCCTGATTTGCTCTCCTCATCCTTCCACTAAGCTACCCACTAACATAATTCATGAATTCACTCTGTAACATGTAGCACTTCTTACTCTATTTCTATATTTGTTTACTAAACAATAACCTACCTAATTAAGCGTTCAAAGGGTAGGAATGGCTTCTATAATATAATTGCCAGCTATACATAAAATACCTCATCAAAGATTAATAGAAACTTTCTTAACTGGTTTCTATTTCACCAACTTACTGGAGTGATGCTCTAGATTCCTAGAGTCAATACAAATTGAACTCTTGAAGGTTGTAGACCACACTCTTTAGGCAAGTCTCACATTATTGCAATCTCCTCCCAGGTTTGTGTACATAACTTACAAGAGTCCATTGTGTTCTCCAGCTGACTTATACCAGTTGCACTAGGTACAACCATTACACAATTTAATCAAATATTACATAAACTAATGAACTAAAAACACATAATGCAAAAGATGTGCAAAAAATATGTGGAATACTCTGGAAAGACTAAGTAAAAACTGCAAATTAGAGGCAGGTGAGATGATTGACGGCTGGAGAAAAAAATCATTAAAAAAGTTTAGGATTCTACAAATTACTTTTTAAATGTTTAAAATCATCCTCTACTTTCAAAAAAAACTCTAAAACTGGAATTTGCAGACCATATATAACAGGAGTGGTTTGAAGTAGAAAAATGAAACAGAAATCTAAGCAGAGAACCCATGCCCAAGAAAAGGTTGAAAAAAATATTGCCAAGTTAATACAGGTTAATATTTTTTTAAGTTTAAAAAAAAAACTCCTCAGTGTCATTTAGGATTCCTTACCATGACTCATTTTTCCATCTACCAACTAGATAAAAGGTCTCCTACTGTACACACACAGGGGCAAACTGATTTTTCCCCCAAAGAAAAATTTTCAGCACCCCTGAGAACATTGAAGCAGAGGTAACATAGCATTAAGGGAAGGTAGATAGCATTAATCTGGGTTTGAATCCCTGCCCCAAACTTACTTCCACCTTGAGCAAGTTAACAAAAATCTTACTTTCCTCATGTAAAAATGAGTTATTAAAATTAAACCTACCTCACAGGGTTTGAGGATTATATAACAATTCATGTATTTAGTATGGGTGCCTGGCCCATGATAAGCATTCAGTAAGAAGCATGTGCACTACCAGCAAAAGATATGCCTATTCTCAGCTGTTACTTTAAAAAGGATCAATTTCAAGATTGAGTAATTTAAACCCATCTCAAAGATAATTCAATAGAACACTAGAAGTAATGTAGCACTAGGCAGAATACTGCATTACTTCTAAGTGGTCGTTAACCAGAGGTCTATACCAGAATGGCTTAAAGAGTTTTTGTCAAATTCAGAAGTCTGAGCTCTGTCACAATTGAATCAGGCTCTCCAGGACTATTTATATATGAAATATATATATGAAAAGTTCCCTAAGTGGCTCTGATGTGAATTACAGGTGAAGAACCGCTATTAAGATGATAAAATTATGGATGCTTTAATAAAAAACTAACCCAACTACAACTTAATCAAATGTTAAAATGTCACTAAAAAGACTTGGGTAGATTAACGTAGGAGCTAGCCAAATAACCAAAATGAATCAGATGGAATTAATATTTGTGGAAACTATAAGCAAGAGATCCCAATCTTTACAGGTTTTTCCTATTTGAATAAATAGATACACAATTTTAAATTTTTAAATTTTTTTTTTTTTAATGTTTTATTTATTTCTAGGAGAGAGAGAGAGAAACAGCGCGAGCAGGGGAGGGTCAGAGAGAGAGGGAGGCACAGACTGAAACAGGCTCCAGGCTCCGAGCTGGCAGCCAGCACAGAGCCCGACGCGGGGCTCGAACCCACGAACCGCGAGATCACGACCCAAGCGAAAGTCGGACGCTTAACCGACCAAGCCACCCAGGCGCCCCATAGATACACAATTTTAAATCAAAACCATGTCACCTCCCCACAAGTCTCACTCCTACTGAAATAAGCTTTTGCTGTATTAAAGTTAACTATAAGACAGGGGTGCCTGCGTCGCTTAAGTCATGATCTTGCAGTTTGTGAGTTTGAGCCTCGCATTGAGTTCTGTGCTGACAGCTCAGAGCCTGGAGCCTGCTTTGGATTCTGTCTCCCTCTCTCTCTGCCCCTCCCCCATTCACACTCTGTCCCCCTCTCTTTCAAAAATAAACATTTTTTTAATGTTTTATTTATTTCTGGGAGAGAGAGAGAGAGCGTGAGCAGGGGAGGGCCAGGGAGGGTCAGAGAGAGAGGGAGACACAGAATCCGAAACAGGCTCCAGGTTCTGAGCTAGCTGTCAGCACAGACCCCGACGTGGGGCTCGAACCCACGAACCGCGAGATCATGATGTGAGCCAAAGTCGGACGCCCAACCGACTGAGCCATCCAGGCGCCCTTCAAAAATAAACATGTTAAAAAATAAAATAAACTTTAAAAAATGAGGGTGGCCACCTGGGTGGCTCAGTCGGTTGGGCGTCCGACTTTGGCTCACATCATGATCTCGCGGTTCGTGGGTTCGAGCCCCACGTCGGGGTCTGTGCTGACAGCTAGCTCAGAACCTGGAGCCTGTTTCGGATTCTGTGTCTCCCTCTCTCTCTGACCCTCCCTGGCCCTCCCCTGCTCACGCTCTCTCTCTCTCTCCCAGAAATAAATAAAACATTAAAAAATTTTTTCTTTTTAATTTTAAGCAAACTATAGGGTATACCTCATCAGCATTAAATTCCTAATTTTGTCTTCACATGATTAGCTTCAATGTGCTTCCAAAGGAGGATTTTTCTTTTTCTGTTTTTTAAAGTAAACTCTGTGCCCAATGTGGGACTCAAACTCATGACCCTGAGATCAAGAGTTGCAAGCTCTACCAAATAAGCCAGCCATGTGCCCCCCCAAAGCAGGTTTTCTCAACCTTAACACTAATTGATATTTTGAGTTGGATAATTCTTGGGGACAGGTGGGGCACACAGGTTGTCCTATGTATTGTAAGATATTTAGCAGCATTTCTGGCCATTATCCACCAGATGCCAGTAGAACTCCACCTTACTTCAGTTGTGATAACCAAATTGTTTCTAGACCCTACCAAATGTCCTCTGGGGTAAAAGGGCAAAGTCACTCCTCATTGAGAACCACTTCTCCTAATGAATGTTTTTCCTGCTGGTTTCCTTCAGACAATTTTCTTTTTCTGGCGTTAATGAGTTATCTTAATTTCTTCATGTAGGACAAAGTGAGCAGACTCCCCAAAAAGGACTGGCTGGTGATTTTTATTGCTTTAGCAGCAGTGATGTTAACTTGCATGAGCACATCTCACTTAGCTATCAACAACACATTGGCAGAACGAGGTTTGAATGCCATTTGAGCACTTACCAGCAGTGTGGTCTTGAGCAAGTCACTTAACCTCTCCAAATGCTTCCTCATCTGCAAAATGGGAATAACAATATCTACTTTGTAGAGTTGCTATCTTAAAGATAATTTAAGCAAAATAGTACTTATACTTGATACATAGAATTGCAATAAATGACAGTCATTACTATATTATTACCATAAAGGTTTATAGCAGTAAAGTATATTGTACATCCTCCAGAATGCTTCTATCAATACTCCAACTTCAAAAAAAGAAAAAAATACTCCAATTTCATTGTGCATTAGAATCACCTGTGATGTTAAAACTGAAGATGCCCAGTTCCCACCCTCTAGGAGGTCCAGGAACAACAATGAGAAAAGCTGGCTGTGATTCTTTTTTATGTTAAACTTGACTCTGTTGTATTTTCATGCAGTTGTAAAACTCTGCAGTGTTCTAAGACCCAAGAAAGAAGAAATTCATGAAAATAACTGACCCATATACAATATTTACCATATGGAACAAAAACTACTTTCAAATAATGACATTTTAACAGTTTATTTTGAAGGTTGTTTTAAAAACAAAGTTAAAGACAATCTAAGAAAAAATTGCACAGAATACACTCATTAAATAAGCATGGTGATTAAATCAAAATAAGGGAAATGTTTTCTTCTGCAATTCCGGAAATAAGTTCTGTTGTCCTGAAGGTTCGTATACTTCCAAAGGGGGGGAATCTTGGCAATTAAAGCTGCCTCTTAATCATGTAAATCTACAGTAGAAACCAAATTTTTCTGTTCTTCTCAATAAGTCAGTTTCGATCTTCAAACTGTGCCTTGTTTTTTAAAAGATATGATGCTAGAAATTCAATGGGATTTGGTGGTCTGGAAGGGAAAAGAAATCCAAAATTTAGAAATTTATATTCCAGGTGTATTAATTTAAATGTATTATTCCATAATGAAAACACATCTTTTTAAATTTAATTTTCATTTTACACTCAAAGGCCATTTGTAATAAATATGGTAAGTGAAATAGGCAAGCAAGTTAGTCAACAATATGGTTTAAAGAGACTGAGACTTTTGTATGACTTAAATCCGGTTATAAACTCAATTCTACAACACAAGTTTCAAAAATGTGATGTTTGACATTGGGATGATGATCACTGGTCCTTACTGGAATAAGGACCTTTATAAAGGGGTCCCCAGGGAGAATTCTGGGGTGCTGACAGTACTCAGTTTCTTGATCTGACTGCAAGCTTTGTGGTATGTTTGGATTCTGAAAATTCATCAAAGCGTGCACCTATGACATATACAATTTTCTCCACAGGTAATTATCCTTCAATAAGAGAAGAAAAAACAATACAGGAAAATGGCTGTAGCATCAGTGAGACAAGTGGATGAACTCCCAAAAAATGAATCAAAGGAATCAATATTCATTTGGACAAATAAGTTGTTAAGTTTTTTTTTTAAGTCACCTCTATTTTACTTCAAATAATTTAAATCAATAATAACTCTAATACTGCTACCATACGGCACACCTGAGAAATTAAAACATATTTTAGAATTAAGAGATGGGAAAAAATAAAAAAAAATAAAAAAAAAAAAGAATTAAGAGATGGGAGAATGGGAACTGGAGAAAGGTGGTCAAAAGGCACACATGTCCAGTTACAAGATGAATAAGCACCAGGGATGTGACATCTGACAGGATGACCGCAGCTAACAATGCTGTGTGAGAGACTGCAAAGTTGTTGAGAGTAGAACCTAAGAGTTCTCATCACACGGAGAATTTATCATTTGTTCATTTTCCTTTTTATTGCGTCTCTGTGAGATGATGGATGTTAACTAAATGCACTGTGGTAATATCACAATATACGTAAATCAAACCACCGTGCTATATACTTTTGACTTATACAGTGATATATGACAATTATTTCTCAATAAAACGAGGAAAAAATGTTAACAGAAGATGTCATTTCCTATTTATCACTTTTCCATAGATTATTCTTGCTGAGAAAAGAAGTTGAAAGATGAAAAACTGGGTAAATCAGATATTTAAAATCAGACAATGAAAAGGCATACTTAGAATTAATTTACAATGATCTCAAAACATTCCCTTAGCATTTTAAATAGCCTTTTGAACTGACTAGACATAAACATTTTTCACATAATATTTATGGTTTCATGAATAATTTTGCCAGAATTCCTTACTTAAAAATTGTATTTAATAATTGCATGTTACTTAAAAACTTCTTCAAATTTTTCCTTCTAGCATTTAAGGTAATATCTATAATTTCTAACATATTGGCCTTCTGTAAATAAAGAACAATATAAAAGATGCCCATATTTTAATTTACAGAATTAGAGTCAAGACATATCTTGCAGTCATAAATAAATCCTCTTTTATACATATAACTTACAAAAACATTTTCTATTGGATTTGCTTATACAAAAAGAATTTAGGTAGAATTACTAGGAAAAAACATGTACAGAAAAACTGTAATGTTGCTAATAAAGAAGTATAAATCAAAATAGCTTGGCAAGAAAAGTTTCTTTCATGCTATTGGAGGCTATGACAGTGGAAGAACTTTAAGAATAAACTTTTGAAAAAAAAAAAAAAAAAAAAAGAATAAACTTTTGGACGGAAAAATGGTATTATGTGTCAAACACTGTAAAAAGAGTCATGTTCCTCAAACTAGCAAATCAATTCTTGGAAATTTATCATAAGAAATTAATGAAACAAAAGCAAAAGAGGCATGAAAATGTGCAACACAGGCTGCCTGCTAACCTATAATCACAAAGGAAATTGGACCTAAGTGCTCAACAAAAAAACATGGCTGAGGTATTGTGATCATCTAAACTGTAATCACAAAGCCTATGTAGAGATATGGGAAAAGTTTTATATTACAATATTAAGTAAAAAGGAGATATAAAATTACATGTACGCCATCATTGCAAATCTTTACAAATACGCATATGACCTAAGACCAGTAGAGGTAAATGAAAAGTGCCTGAATTGATGAGACTGCAGCTGATTACATTTTATTTTAAAAATTCTCTATATTGTAAAAAATAATTAAATGTAACTAATGATAACTAATGACTCTCAGTAGGGAAGTCTTTATTTTGTTTTCTCCAGGAACTCCATTTGCAGACACTATCTTACCTTTCTTTTGCAAGCACAGCCAGTCCCTGTAATAAAATAGGCACAACTGTCTGATCCAGGTAGGCACGAGTTGGCAAAGACTGGAGATCCACTTTCTGTTTTGATGACTTTTCTGCATTAATCTTCTCATTGTCTACTATCCTCTAGTGGATTCAAAAAACATGCATGCATATTACAAATAACTAGATTATTTTGAGCGCTAAACAAAAATTAATGGAAATATGACACGAGTAGAAAAGGCAAAATGAATGACCAGAGAGCTGGTGTGGTAGGGCAAATCTCTCTGCCGAAATAAAATCAGACCCATCTCTAAATTTCATTTAAGCCTTTTTTCTCTGAAGGTACCGTAGTATCTCATTCTTTTGTCTTAGCTCCAGATTCTCCTTTCTCTTTTTCTACCCATTTAGGAGTAAATACAAGTGCTTTCTCTTTTTTTCATAAGAATACCTTCTTACAGTATGTTTTGAAAACTGTGGACATGACACTAAGTAGCACTGAATCACAGGAAGAAAGCTGGTCCTGTTTCAATTCTGTCACCACCGGGAGTTATCAAGGACAAAGTCTCACTTTGGTACTAATAGGTGTGTTACACTTTTGCAACACTTGCTAAACTCTTCTTAAGAGACAGACAGGCTTCAGGCTCATAGCCTTCCAACAGGAATAGAATATAGCTAAAATTTATCCTCAGCATTTCACATTCACTGTTTTCATGTTTATGGCTATCCTCTATCAAAATGAGAATGCTTTTCCATTTGTTTGTTTTTTAAATAAGCACATTCAGAATTTTTAAGAGTGAACAGAATAAAGAAAAAATATTAAGTAAATGATAGTCAAAAAATGAGGGAATTTACTAATTAACATGATATTTAAATGCTACTTAAGAAACAATTACTTATACTTTCTACTCTTAGGAACCCCCAAATTTTAGGTCTTTCACATAGATTCATCTGACATCCAGAGCATCAAAAACTATTGAAAAACTGTATTCTTTTACAAATCAACCATTTTAGAAATTTAGAAATAAGTGGCTATCCACAACACAAACCACTATTAAGAACACTTTCATTTAAATGAATTTTGGGGGCACCTGGAGGGCTTAGTTACTAGAGCATACAACTGTTGATCTCAGGGTTCTGGGTTCAAGCCCCATGTTGGGGGTAGAGATTACTTAAAATAAAATCTTTTTTAAAAAATGAACTTTTGCTTCAATCATACTCAAACTGGATATAAATGATTCAATGACAACAAAGAAACATTTTCTAGACTTAATTTTTTAGACAACTTTATTTTGTAAAAAGTGGTTAAAAAAAGGCTTTTATCATATACCTACAATATATATACCATGGTTTCAAAAGACATTTTCCACAACTATGTTAGGCAACTATTCTAATTTGGCTCATGATTTTTCCACCATATTTCGAGACTTTGTAAGACAATAATGTTCTGTACTCAATGTATAAAATAGCTATGTATTTGCTCATGGATTAAGAAACACATTGTTCCTCAGTAAATTTCAACAGATAATCCCCATATATGACAAAAACAGTCAGTTACATGACATTCCAATGCCTTCAATAAGGCGGCAATTAATTGCTTCAATTAAGCAATGCCTTATTAACACCTATATCTTATAATAAACCCCTTGACCAAATCCTCTCTTTTTTTCATTCAAATATTTAATGGATATCCACTATGTGCCAACTGCTATGCTTAATTTTAGTTAAGCCCAAATCTTGCATTAATCTATCTACCTACCTATATAAATTATCCCCCCACCAAAAAAAAGGTATAAGGTGTTAATGGTTTAGAACAATGATCACACACACACACAAAAATCATGAAAAAAAAAAGGTGAGCCCTATAATTGTTCCAGGTTACTACTTCCTGCCTAGAAAACTTATAGTATGCAATGCAGAAAAAACCAAGGCAGAGCCCAGCAGTCTCCCTGAGCTGAGAAGACATACTTGAAACTTCAGGGAGAGCAAGACAACTAGAATTTACAGGACAGTGTACTGAAGAGCACACGGAAAGGAGAGAGATGGGGAGAAAGACACTGAAGAGACTGCTTTAAAGTCTTTAGATGAGTACTTATCAGTGCATGGATGTGGGGTAACTATCTAAGGCCAAGGGAAAAAAACACCTGGAATGAGCAGGTGAGAGAATCCCTGAAGCTCACACAAGACCAGTCGTTCCTGTTCTTGTGACACAAAACTAAAAAACCACATAAAATATGGAGCACTGGGGGAGATGCCAGAAGAGGATATTAGGCCTAAATTAAAGGTGGGTCTGGTCCCACCAAGCAAAGCTTAAAGCAAACCTCAAAGGAATCAAATTGTTTCTCAGTAACGTAACCGTGTCCTAGAATCAAGCTCAAGAATATTTGCATGGAGGAGGGCACTTGTGGGGATGAGCACTGAGTGTTATGTGGAAACTAATTTGACAATAAACTATTTGTGTAAAAAAAAAAAAATAATATTTGAAGAAATACAAAAATAACCAGTGCCCAGCAAGGAAAAAATGCATAATGCCCAGCCTCCAGTAAGAAATCACCAGGCAGACAAAGAAGAAGGAAACTACTACGCATAATGAGGGAAAAAATTTAATCCACAGAAAGAGACTCAGGAATGATATAGATGATAGCATATTAACCAGTTATTATAATATATTCCACATCTTCAAGAAAAGAAAGGAACACATAAATAAATTAAGCTAACAATATTTTAAAATATTTGAAGAAATAATGGCCGAAAGTTTTCCAAATTTCATGAAAACTCTAAACCCACAGATCCAAGAAACTCAATGAATCCTAAGCACAAGATACATAAAAATAATTAAAAAAAAAAAACTACACCAACACACATCACAATCAAATTATTTAAAACCTGTAATAAAATTAAAAGCACTAAGAGAAGAGACATTAAATATGGAGAAGCAAAGACAGAAAGATTGCAGATTTCCTGTCAAAAATGTCAGCCAAAAGATGGTAGAGCAAATCTATACCCAGTGAAAATATTCCAAAAATAAAAACAAAATAATAATAATAAAAAATAAAAATAAAGACAAATTAATGCCTTTTTCAGATACTCAGAAGCTTGACAAATTCCTTATGGGCAGACCTACACTATAAGAATTGTTAAAAGAAGCCCTTGGGGCGCTTGGGTGTCTCAGTCAGTTAAGTGTCCGACTTTGGCTCAGGTCATGATCTCATGGTTCATGGGTCAAGCCCTGCATTGGGCTCTGTGCTGACAGCTAGTTCAGAGCCTGGAGCCTGCTTCAGATTCTGTGTCTCCCTCTCTCTCTGACCCTCCCCTGCTCACGCTGTCTCTCTCTCTCTCTCACAAATAAATGAAACAAACAAACAAAAAAAAAAGAAGCCCTTAAGGCGGAAGGAAAATGATACCAGATGGAAATCTAGATCTACACAAAGGAATGAAGAGTTAAGATGGTAAATATGGTAAATGGTTAACATGTGGGTAAGTGTGAAATATTCCTTTTTCTTATTGTTTAAATCTCTTTAAAGGCAATTAACTTAAAAAAAAAAAAAAAAAAACAATGAGGGGCCCCTGGGTGCACAGTCAATTAAGGGAGCGACTCTTGATTTTGGCTCCAGTCACAATCTCACAGTTCAAGAGGTTGAACCCTGATCCAGCTCTGTGCGGACAGTGAGCCTACTTGGGATTTTCTCTAATTCTTTCTCTCTCCTCCACCACCGTTTGCATTCTCTGTCTTTCAAAAATAAATAAATAAATGTAAAAAAATAAAAATAATGAATTATAGTATTTATGAGATATGTAGAAATAAGGTATATAATAGCACAAAGGCCAGTTGAGAGAAAATGGGAGAACACTGTTGTAAGGTTCTTACACTATACACCAAAAGTAATAATACCAGTTGATAGTAAAAAACCATAAAGCACCCAATAAGAAATGAAGGAAATAAAATAAAATGGAATAATAAAATAGAAAGTAGCAGCAGCTGTAGTGGTTTCCAGACTCTCAGATATCACAAACAACAAATTAAAAATTACACAATGATTGAAGGGACCAACATAGGGAAAGATACTCTATTCTCCCAAGTAAAAACTTACACATAAATAAATAATTTTACTACCACCATTAATTCATGAGAGAATGGGCATTTTAAAATTATAAAAGCAGGAAAACCGATCACCGAACAATGTATCATTATCAGCTACTTCCTTGGCTCATTTATTTTCTCACTTTATTATGGAAATTGGTCTGAGGACTTGAGAGAAAGGTTTTGGGAATCACTGCTCTACTGTATCATGGCTTTGCCTTCATATATAAGCACCATCAAGAAAATATTGTGCTGATGCCTTAAAAAAAGTTTCTTAAAGGAATAGAACACAATGTGGTATAGCATATCTTCATCAGATTCTATTGAAGGCTACATTACAGGGCAGGTAGGTGGCTCAGTCAGTTGAGTATCCAACCCAATTTTCGCTGGGGTCACAAACCCAGGGTTGTGAGATCAAGCCCCATATTGGGCTCCACACTCAGTGTGGAGCTACTTGAAATTCTCCTTCTTGGGGCACCTGGGTGGCTTAGTCGGTTGAGCGTCCGACTTTCACTTAGGTCATGATCTCGCGGTTCGTGGGTTCGAGCCCCGCGTCGGGCCCTGTGCTGACTGCCAGCTCAGAGCCTGGAGCCTATTTCAGAGTCTGTGTCTCCCTCTCTCTCTGGCCCTCCTCTGCTCACGTTGTCTCTCTCTCTCTCTCCTAGAAATAAATAAAAGTTAAAAGAAAAAAAAAGAAATTCTCCTTCTCTCTTTCTGTCCCTCTCCTCCGCTCCTACACTCTCTCAAATTAAAAAAAAAAAAATCTATAAAGGAATCATCATTAGGAAAAAAAGACTACATTATGAAGAGAGACAGATTCTCTTCTTAATATTGACATCAAATCCAGAAACATTCTTAGCAATTCTTTAAGGCACAGGGTGGTTATTCCATTCCAGGGAACTCTAGGAGCTGGTCAAGATCATCAACACAACTTAATTGTATCTCAAAAGTGTCAACCTGCCTACCTTTAACACACAGCTCCTCCACTTATTTCCTGGTGACCTTACACAAGTTACTCAACTTCTCTGAGCTTTATAGGGCGGAACATACAGGCAAATTACTTACGAGTGTGCCTCATACACAGTTAAAATAATGAAATAGTAGTAGCTGCTACTATTATTATTTTGCTAGGAAATACTCCTGTACCCATTATCCAAACTTAATCACTGGCAAGCTCTTTCCCTATTTTTTTCCTCCCCCAATAAAACACACATCTCACGGAGGCCTCTATTTTCCTAACCAAACCCAACCAGCTTTGGCTAATTCACTGCTCTAGCATTTACTCATTCATTTACAAATAACTTCTACTTGTTTTAATTTTGTTTTTATTTATTCTTGAGTGAGACAGGGCGTGAGTGGGGGAGGGGCAGAGAGAGAGGGAGACACAATCTGAAGCAGGCTCCATGCTCTGAGCTGTCAGCACAGAGCCCCCACATAGGGCTCAAACTCATGAGCTATGAGATCATGACCAGAGCTCAAGTCGGATGCTTAACCACTGAGCCACCCAGGCACCTCTAACTTCTACTTTTAAACAACTTCCTAGCACTTGCATGCAAAAGTCCTATGAAAGTATATCTTCTTGTGTTGTTTTTCGTGTGTACTCTTTGAATTCAGACTTATCTATTATGTGTGTTATAGCTTCCAATGGCATCTACTACTGAACGCAAAAAAAAAAGAAAGAAAATCATTCATTCCACCAGCACATTATTCTGCTTCAAAGATAATGGGTGTAATTTTAATGTGCAATTTTTCCAAAGAATATCCTAACAGATTCATTAATAGCCACCAAGCAAAAACGATTCTAACAGTCTCCATTAGCAATGCATGTTTGTTTCTGTTTATCACTTTCAGAAGTTCACCCCCTTGACTCAAAAGTAATTTGGACTTCTGTATACCACGAAGCATTAGTACCGCTAATAAAACAAGCTACCCATAATTTGATACTATTTGGTTTAAGGTGATAAAAGTTTCCCCTTGTGCAAAGCAACCTAGTAAAAATGGATTCCAAGTTTTCTCCAGCTCATAAGAGACGCTCAGAAACGGCAAAAGAACTGGGAGAATTACCTCGACATTGTCTGTGAGACCGTACTCAGAGTGAGGATTTTCTGCAACCTAGAAAACAAAACACAGGTCACTGAGACATGAGCCACCCCTTCTTGCTGCACACCACCACCCTGAAGCCAGGGCCTCCTGGTACCTGCGTCTGTCCCTCCAGCATCTGCTCTGGCTCCATGGCGGACCCTGCAAGTCACAATCCCCGGAAACCAGTCTTGGAAAACAAGAAGAACCGTGAGTTACCCGGGAGATTTCAACATGAAGATGCCAGGATGGAGTCCAGCCCAGACCCGACCCCGCCCCTCACCCCCACCTGGGCGCGGGAGCACCCGGAGCAGTAGAGGAGCAAGGTGGGACAGTCCAAGACAGGGCGCCCGCATCAGGTCCGGAAGCTCCGCGGTAGTCCCAAGAACCTAGAAGAAGTGGGAAAGTGGGGAAAGGGAGCTGATTACCCGCGCCCAAGCCGCTGGTTCTTAAGAGCCCTGCACCGCGCCACCAACTCCCAGCACAAACCGCTTCAGCCGTAAGTGACGGATGTCGCACAACTGCCGCGCCTGCGCAGAACTCCCCAGCGGGTCTGGGGCGGGGAGGAGTCTGGACCTGTACCGACTCTACGTTGCTCTGTGCGGTCCGCAGAGTATCCTGGTCAAAATTTGGCCCAGGAGGTTGCGAGAGACTCGTTCTTCAACCTGCCCACTCAAGGCAAGAGCCAACCCAGCTGCAGACCCAGTGACCTCCGCAACTGGAAGGAGCTCGGCCCCCCGGTTCGCGGTGCTGCCTGAGAGCTGCTGCAGAAGCTCTTCCGCGCTGAAGCGAAATCACCCACCAGCTGGGTGGTTTTTATAAAAAAAAAAAATCAGACCTAAGCTAAGGAGTCTATGAAATATTGTCAGTGTTTTACTCTAAACAGGTGGGGGAAGACGCAGTGTCTGGGGGTTTCATGGTAAGCTCTGATCAAGCTCTTAAATCTGTGAATATGCGATGTTATTAATGCTATCTTACATTTGTATCAAAATTAGCAAAAAGCAACCTGCTTTCCAAAGTGTGATACTATTGATACTGTTGTATTTGTAAAAAACACAAAGGATAATTTGCCTCCTACATACAATTTGTAAATAGCAAACAAGATTGTTGTAATTCCACTAAATTCCATTTATTTTAATGTAAATAAAAGTGATACGCTGAAGTTCCTACCTTTCATTCAACAGTCCCATTTGTAATTGCACTTGTAATATGAAAATTTGAAAACTTCTTATTGGCTATTTGGAGACAAATATGTCGTATCAATATAAAAGAATGTAAACTATTAAAAGGCATTAGACTAGAAATACAAAATATTTATAATTATACTATTAAGTTTTGAAAAAGGTAGACTACAACTATATTTTGCTACTCTGCAAAAACTGACTGGATAAAGATCTGAAATAAATTTGTTTAGTAACTAGACTTGTGAGTACATTTTTAAAATTTAATTTTGTAATGCATACTTGATTAGCATTGTAATTGGTGGTAGGTACCATATGGCACTTTGAGGATTTTTCACGTATGATTGATGCAAAGATGTGGATGCATAGGTATAGTATATAGAAATTGACTACTGCATATATTAACTCAAATTAAGATTAAATGCTTCTCAGGAGTGGGAAATAACAGCAAATAGGTCTAGAGAATAGTTGGAGAAACTTAATAGTTATGTGTGTTGCTATATTATAATATATCCATACATTTCCCAAAACACAATAGGCACTCAGTAAATATTTCCAAATTCCAAGAATTAACTGAGAGCTAATTTATATTTTCTAAATACAGACAGTTTTAGTAAAATGAGAAGTTAGACTGAGCTCCTTCAGGGCAGGGATCTTGTCCTATATAACTTCATAAGGTTCACAGCATACATGGAGTTGATTCACAGTCAAAGCCGAATATGAATATATATGCTGACACTACTAAAGGCTATATATCTTTGTGTATTTGTGTGTATCTTATATATATGTATTATATACACATATACACATATGTGCTGCTCCCTTTGGTAAATACACACAAACACATACACACACAATTAACAGCCAGATTTCTCTCAGTCTAGAAAAGACTTATAAGTGGTTTACAAAATCTTCTCTATAATTTTTACATTTAGAACATTTTAAAAAATTCAGAGAACAAGACTTAGCTGCAGAGGGATGGGAGGAAAACATGACACCTACAGATGATTTAAATGAATTATCAAGAAAGTGATACGAAGTGTAGTTACTTGGAGATACTGCCAAATGCTGAGTTCTTATATGAAATTAAAGATTTTAAAGAGTATGGGCCCTGAGAACCATGATTATGACAGAAATTTGCAATAATGTGTACTCTCTAGAGAGGGATAAATGAAAAGAATGAGAAAAACATTTAACTCTCATTTGGACTTGTAGTACCAAGCTTAGCTCAGGACCCTCTCATCTGCTTCTATTATGTCCTTCTATTACAGCGCTTACCTTATTCAGCCTTATATATTGTTTGCAGTCAAACACAATTAGACTTTTTAGTTCACCAAAAGGGAAAATCTTACATTCATCTTTGTATTTGTTTCTTATATTCAGTAAATATTTTTTTCAAAAGAAGTGAATTTATAGGGAAGGCAAGCATTTGTACCAAAGCACTACTCTAGACTTTCTGTTTTGGGTTTTTAGGGAGATAGTCATTTAGAGATTCTAGAACTAGAATTCTAGAATCTTGAATCATAAAGACAAATACTGTGCTTGAACCCCTTCTTATAGACTTGGTGCAAGTTCCATTTATAAAATATTAACCTATTAGATGATACCTATTTAGGAATAATACAATATGTGTAGTAGAGAACACTTGATTTGGGATTAGATGAATATCAGAACTGGTTGGTTCCTTCACTTGTTTGTCATGCGAAGTAAGCAAGTAGTTGAACTCTTCTGAGCTTCATGTTTTTTCACATACAGATAAGGATAACAGTTCTTCATAGAGAGGATCAAATGAGATAAAACAGAAGAAACTGCTTTGTGTGAAGATATATAAGTGAAACATCCTATTTTTTTTTAATGTTTTATTTATTTCTGAGAGAGACAACGTGAACAGGGGAGGGTCAGAGAGAGAAGGAGACACAGAATCTGAAGACAGCCTCCAGGCTCTGAGCTGGCTGTCAGCACAGAGCCCGATGCAGGGCTCAAACCCACAAACCGTGAGATCGTGACCTGAGCCAAAGTAGGACACTTAACTGAATGAGCCACCTAGGTGCCCCTGAAACATCCTATTTTATCTACATCTAACTACTACTTCATTATAAAAATATGTTCTACTTTTTTGTTGTTTCTATTCTTTTTTCTTTTGATTTGTGAGAAAGTGCTCAGATAAAGAGCATGATTCAGCATACACATATACACACACAAACACAAATGTCTTTGCAGAGGAATACATAGAATTTATTGGATGTAAATAGGCCTTCCTGAGAATAGTCTGTGCACAGGGACACCAACCACCTTTGAAGAAGACCTAGAAATCAATATTCCAGATTTGCTTAATCACTTTCCAAGGAAGTATCTTTTGGTGGTTAATATTAGGAGACAACTACTCTACCCATAACTCCTTTGTCCCCCTACCAAACCCCATGCCCAAGCTCCCTTACCACCATCCTCATCTCAGAAATGTTGATATGCCAAGGAGAATGTCAAGTGGGCTTTTAAAAGACATGCATAGGGGCGCCTGGGTGGCTTAGTCGGTTAGGCGTCCGACTTTCGCTTGGGTCATGATCTTGCGGTTTGTGGGTTCGAGCCCCGCGTCGGGCTCTGTGCTGGCTGCCAGCTCGGAGCCTGGAGCCTGTTTCAGTCTGTGACTCCCTCTCTCTCTGACCCTCCCCTGTTCATGCTGTCTCTCTCGTAGAAATAAATAAAACATTTAAAAAAAATAAAAATAAAAATAAATAAATAAATAAATAAAAAGACATGCATAGACTGTGCTGAGATTTTTTCATGATACAGACATGATCTTAGCAATGAGAGTAATAAAAATAAAAAAGCTAAACTTACTATAATTTCCAGCCCATAAATTGTCAATTATCTCTCTCCCATTTCACATAAGAGGTTGGTTATATTTAGATTTTTCCTCGAAATTTCCTAAATGACTTTCAGGGTTTTTTTTTTTAAATAAATTTTTTAAAACATTTATTTATTTTTGAGAGACAGGGTGTGAGCAGGGGAGAGCAGAGGGAGACACAGCATCCAAAGCAGGCTCCAGGCTCCGAGCTGTCAGCCCAGAGCCCGACGCGGGGCTCGAATTCATGAACCGCCAGATCATGACCCGAGCCGAAGTCGGCAACTTAACCGACTGAGCCACCCCAGGTGCCCCGATTTTCAGTTTTTTTTAAAGTGTTGACTTTTAGGGTCACGTGGCTAGCTCAGTTCAAAGAGGATGTGACTCTTGATCTCAGAGTTGTGAGTTCAAGCCCCACATTGAGTGTAGAGATTACTTAAAAATAAAATCTTTAAAAAAAAAAAGTGTTGATTTTATGCTTTATGTTTTCCTTTCACAATCCAAATAACGTAAATGAACGTTTATAAATAGATCATGGGCTATTAAGTAATAAGTATAATATTTAAGTTTGACATGTTTTAAGACACCAGAGCCATTCCATATTAATATATGTTGAATTCATTTCTCTTTCCCTTTTTTTTTTTTTTTGTAATGTCTACTCCCAACATGGGGCTAGAAATCACCATTCTAAGATCAAGAGTCATGGGGCGCCTGGGTGGCTTAGTCGGTTAAGCGCCCGACTTTTGCTTAGGTCATGATCTCACGGTTTGTGGGTTCGGGCCCCGCGTCGGGCTCTGTGCTGACTGCCAGCTCAGAGCCTGGAGCCTGTTTCAGTCTGTGACTCCCTCTCTCTCTGACCCTCCCCTGCTCACGTTGTCTCTCTCTCTCTCTCCTAGAAATAAATAAAACACTTAAAAAAAAAAGATCAAGAGTCATATGCTCTGACTGAGCCAACCAGATGCCCCCAAAACTTTTCTTTTTTTAAAAATTTTTTGATGTTTTTTATTTCTGAGAAAGAGAGAGACAGCATGAGCAGGGGAGGGTCAGAGAGAGAGGAGGATACAGAATCTGAAACAGGCTCCAGGCTGAGCTGTCAGCACAGAGCCCGACATGGGGCTTGAAACCACAAACTGTGAGATCATGACCTGAGCTGAAGGCGGATGCTTAACTGACTGAGCCACCCAGGTGCCCCAAAACTTTTATTTTCTTAAAGATAAACTTGGTCAGTAAGACAGAAATTGGTAGTTAAGTCACCTAATTTTAATACCAGATTATTATGTAAAATGTTTCTCTGTAGTAACAATGCATTGATGATGTATTCATATATGAAAGAATGCAGAAAAAAAATGAATTAGAAGTCCAACTAGGGGAAAGTCCAACTGGGTTCAGTTACCCTGTGAAATGATTTACATATTCTACCCCATAATACTCTAATCTCTTGTAAGGTAAATACAATTATCCCCATAAAATAAGATAATAAAATTGATTCAGAAAACTGTCACATAACGTTACATACTTACGTGGCTAGTTGAAATTTTAACCCACACCTACCTAATTCTAAAGGTGGTGCTCCTAGCTATGCATAGAGGACAAATGTATCAGTATGCTTTGGGATTCCAGTAACAAATCTGAACTCCAGTTTGTTAAACAAGCAAGATTTTTGAGTAACAACTGAAAATCCCAGGAGTAAAAAGGTGAGTACCTAATACATGTTGGTCAGTGGGTGCCAAGTAGAAACCCAAGCACTGAGATTGAGATGAGTGTTGTGGTGGACAATATTGTTGTCAGAACTCGTTGCTGGAGGAATTAAGTGTGTTCTGTGTGACTCTACCACGAGAAGACTCTTGGAAGCTGGCACCTAGTTTTCTCCAGACTTTGCCCCATGTGGCTTTTTCCCTTCACTGATTTTGCTGTGCCTCCTTTTGCTTTAAGAAATCATAGCTGAAAGTATGACTATATTCTGAGTCCTATGAGTCCTTCTAGCAAATCAGGAGGTGAACTTGGGGATCTTAAACTCTCCAGGAATTTAAGATAAATATAAATTAGAGTGCCTGCCCTCATAAATTTGTTTTCTAGTTCATTTATATTAGATATATATACATATAAATGATATATTTAAATGATAATATAATAACTGATTAAAGGTTAAGATGAATGATACAGAAAACAATTCTGAAGAAGTTCAGGTGAGGTTGAGATATATCTAAAGAGGTGCATTTGGAGCATTATTAACAAAGAATCAATATTTAAGCAAAGCTGGGAGGAGCAGGAAGACAGAATACAGACTGAAATGCTAATGAGGAGAGTAAATGGAGAAACTTAGATATCTTTACCAGAATATAGGATTTGAGCTAAACTGACAAAGTAGAGAGGGTGATCTCAAGGATAAAGAAGGCTTGCTGAAACCACTGCAGTCGGCTTAAAAACAGACAAGTCCATTGGCGTGCCCCAACACTCACTGGGTGCTAACAGTTCCCATTACCTTGCTTTTCATGTGTGCTAAACATGCCCTGCCTACCATAAATATAGAAATGTAATAGTGTATTTCTATAACCAAGTACATAAAGGGATGATTGAATGTACTCTCTCATAATCATCATAATTTAATGGCCATTTCAAATTCTGTATTAGCTGCCTCTGCTTATGCTTCCAGATTCACAGCTTTAAAACTCAAGTTGAGCAGGTTAGGTAACACTTTGTACTCTTACACCTACTACTATTTCAAAACCATGAGCTCATTCACACTTTCACTAAGAACAAATCCTCTGTAAAACAGAGGATTTCAAACTGGTGTCTCAGTTTTGTTTGGGTTTGTTTGTTTTTAAGTTTTTTATATTTTTTTTTAATGTTTTCTTTATTTCTGAGACAGACAGAGAGAGAGAGAGAGAGAGAGCATGAGCAGCGGAGAGGCAGAGAGAGAGAGGGAGACACAGAATCTGAAACAGGTTCCAGGTTCTGAGCTAGCTGTCAGCACAGAGCCTGATGCGGGGCTCGAACTCATGAACTGTGAGATCATGACCTGAGCTGAAGTCGGACGATTAACCAACTGAGCCACCCAGGTGCCCCTTGTTTTTAAGTGTTGAGCCCACATCTCCTCAGCTATAGATTTCACATAAAAACAGAATTCTGTTTTCTCTTCATATGTTTTAAAAATCTGGCAACAGTACACCAATATTCTTTTTTCTTTTAAATTATTTTTTAATGTTTACTTATTTTTGAGAGAGAAAAAGAGACAGAGTATGAGTGGGGGGAGGGGCAGAGAGAGAGAAGACACAGAATTTGAAGCAGGCTCCAGGCTCCCAGCTGTCAGCAGCTTGACGTGAAGCTCAAACTCACACACCATGAGATCATGACCTGAGCCAAAGTTGATGCTTAACTGACTGAGCCACCCAGATGCCCCAGAACTTCACATATTCTTGAAAGGCAAAAATCAGCTGGAGCTGATTAATAGCTGTCCTGTTTCACAAGGGGATGTTACTCTGATTTCTCATAAATTTCATCATTCATACTGTACATACATTTTTGAATTCCACACCCACATCTGGAACTCCTATTATATGTCTCACCACTGTTGCTAGTTGCTACTTGAGTTTTTTAGTTACTGTATTAGATAATAAATCTGATTTTATTCCCTCCTATAATCTTGGCACCTTACTCATTGCCTGGCATGCTATCAGTGCTTAATATCTATTTGTTGAACAAGTAAATGAATAAAATACACCAAATGTGGACTCAATACAGAGAAATGATTAATTGCCCATGATTAGGTTTTTGCTTAACAGAAATAGGATAATATATCTACTGTTACTGTACTCCTCCCTTTCTCATCTCCAACCATGTCTTTTGTTTCCCCTAAGTTTTCTGAAAAGAGGTCCTTAATATGTGTCATTGAGATAATCCAGTATCTCTCAAGCTGAAGGTTTGAGGAGTTCCTTAGAAGAGAAGTAGAGGTAAAATAGCCAAAAAACTATCTGGTGATAGTCACTTTGTAAATAAGTTAATGGGCTAAAGTGATAAAATGACCAAATGTCCTGGATTAGTTAGCACAGTACTCAGCTCCTCCTTTTTGTCCTGCTGAAACTGGCCCAGATTCCATTCAAGATTAAGTGTCCTACAGTCCTTACCATCTGCAAACTGGGAGGCTGTCACACTGTAGGTTAAATGGCTGAAACGTTTAGGACCTTCAGTCCAGCAGATTCTAAGGCCAGGATAACAACCAGGCACTATTCTTCTTGAAACAAATTTAGGGAGATGTCAATTCAGAAAATGGATTTGGCTGGGGTATAATTCCAAGCAGCAGAATATGTGGATTGAGTTTACTAAAAATTGAGATCCCAGGAAAGTCTGGGATCAGCACTGTAGGTGTAAAAGACAGAAACAAAATTTATTCAGGCCTTTTACATCATAGATATTATGCTGGAAGTTTTAAGTGAATTATTTCATTTTGTAATTTAATTCTTTTATTTTATTTATTTTTGAGAGAGAGAGAGAGAGAGAGCATGAGCAGGGGAGGGTCAGAGAGAGAGGGAGACACAGAATCCGAAGCAGGCTCCAGGCTCTGAACTAGCTGTCAGCACAGAGCCTGATGCGGGGTTCGAACCCACAAACCGTGAGATCATGACCTGAGCGGAAGTCGGACGCTTAACCGACTGAGCTACCTAGGCGCCCCTGTAATTTAATTCTTAGTCCACTCATTTTACAGAGGAATTAACTAGTTGAAGAACATGTTTCACATTACACAGCTAATGACTGGCAAATCTGTCTTTCTGACTCTCAATCCCATATTTTTACCATCCAAAAAATTGGCAAAGGTATATTGACACAGTCGATATTAAGCACAAGTGAACAGCAGAGACCTAGCAAGCAGGAGGCCAGAGGCCAGAGACGCAACACCTGGACGCCAAGGATTAAAAAAAAAGAAAGAAAGAAAAGAAAAAGATCACTCCTGCTCTAGAGGCTGAATATATATTTATTTCATAATTAATAACATATAAACTATAGAAAAACATTTTTTTGGAAGCCTAGACTTTTATCTTAACTCCCTGAGTAGTATGTATCATTAATATGTGACGTTTGGGCAAGTAACGGACTGTTAGAGCTTCAAGTTCCTTATTTTTAAAGACAGACAATAATGCTTAACTCAAATAGTGATGGTTGAATGAGACAGTATAAATTAACCTGCTTAGCTCAGGATATGGAGTCAATAACTATTAGCACTAGTACTAGTCATCATCATCATTGTTTCTGTCTCCTTAAAATAAGTGTGTTAATTTACCTCACGATTAAAAGTAAGAAGGTTTTTGTGATTCAGCAAAAATGGTTGGGAAATGTTTTCGGAGATGAGTAACTCATCTATGATTTAACTTGAGATAAAAGGAAATTCTACAGGGGCGCCTGGGTGGCTCAGTCGGTTAAGCATCCGACTTCAGCTCAGGTCATGATCTCATGGTTTGTGGGTTCGAGCCCCATGTCAGGCTCTGTGCTGACAGCTAGCTCAGAGCCTGGAGCCTGTTCGGAGTCTGTGTCTCCCTCTCTCTCTGACCCTTCCCTGTTCACACTGTCTCTCTCTCAGAAATGAATAAAACATTTAAAAAAATTAAAAATAATAAAAAAAGGAAATTGTACACATCATCACTATGGTTATTTGCAAAGATGGCCACAATAATTCCATACAGAAGTTCCCCCTTTGCAGTGTGAATTTGTCACTCCTCCATCAAGTGTAGAATTTATTTTCCCATATCTTGCCTTGGAGTTGACCTTGCAATTTGCTTTGATGACAGCAGAAATGACAGTATGCAGGGGCGCCTGGGTGGCTCACTTGGTTAAGTGCCTGACTTCAACTCACGTCATGATCTCACAGTTGGTGAGTTCGAGCCCCGCGTCAGGCTCTGTGATGACAGCTCAGACTCTGGAGCCTGCTTGAGATTCTGTGTCTCCCCCTCTCTCTGCTCCTCCCCTGCTCACAGTCTGTCTCTCTCTCAAAAAAATAAATGAACATTAAAAAGCAATAACAATAAACAAACATAAAAAAAAGAAATGACCATGTGCAGCTGTGAGGTTTAGGCTTTAAGAGAACTTGCAATTCCACTCATGCTCTCTCTCTCTTTTTTAAAATTATTTTTTTAATGTTTATTTTTCAGAGTCAGAGAGACAGAGCACTAGTGGACAGTGAGGGAGACACAGACCCCAAAGCAGGCTCTAGTCCCTGAACTGTCAACATAGAGCCTGACACAGGACATGAACCCACAAGCCGTGAGATCATAATCTGAGCTGAAGTTGGACACTTTAACCGACTGAGCCACCCAGGCACCCCTCCACTCTTGCTCTCTTGAAAGCCAGATGCTATGTAAAGAAGTCTGGAATATCAGACACATGCCCCAGCGAACAGCTACCACCACCATCTGGACATGTGAGTGAGGATAGCTTGGCCACCGAAGCCCAATCAAGCCATCAGATGACTAACATCCACATGAATGACCGTAGGCAAGGCCAATAGAAGAGCTGCCTGCTAAAGTCAGCCCAAATTTCTCATTTAATTTCTATTTACACAGAATCATGTGTAAATAAATGGCTATAGTCTTAAGTCACTAAATTTTTGGAGTTGTTTATTACACAGCAACAGATATTTACAACAATTACCTGTTTGATTGAGTTTCAAATTATTAAAAACATGCACATGTTTGTTTATTTATTATTTGCGCATGCACAAACAAGGGAGGGGCAGAGAGAGAGGGAGACACAGAATTGGAAGCAGGCTCTAGGCCCCAAGCTGTCAGCACAAAGCCCGATGTGGGGCTCAAACTCATAAACCATGAGATCATCACCTGAGCTGAAGTCAGATGCTCAACCAACTGAGCCACCCAAGTACCCTTCAAATTATTGATATTTATTAAGTGAGTACTATAAGCAAGGCATCAGGCTAGGTGCAGAAAGTAAGCCAAAATGGGTAAGGTTGGCCACTGCCTTGAAATAAGTTTGTCATCTATATAAGGGGTGATAAAGTATTTAAATAACTATCACACAAGGCAATATATTAGAAGAGTCATAGAGGAACACAACCAAATTGTCATAAGAATTAAAAAATAGGATCATTTCTGCTGGAGGTGATAAGAGAAGGATTTATTGAAAAGATAACATTACAGGGGTACCTGGGTGATGTAGCCGGTTAAACATCTGACTTTTGGTTTCAGCTCAAGTCATGATCTCATGGTTTGTGGGACTGAGTCCCATGTGGGGCTCTGTGCTGACAGTATGAAGCCTTCTTGGAACTCTCTCTCTCTCTGCCCCTCTCCCCTGACATAAATATTAAAAAAAAGAAGGAAACATGACCATTAAGCCATGAAGGATTTTTTGACAGTGGAAATATGAGGAGAAGCAATTCTAAGGGGAAAAAAAGGAGCCAAGGATAACTGTGGTCCTAGGAAAGAGAAATGAATGTTTACAAACTTGACAGTAATTCATTTTAGTGGATTATAGTATATGTGTAGAGGTGAGAGAACCATTCTTTATTCAACAACTATCCAGCAGCAGCTTCATTCCAGGTACCACTCTGTTATTATGTAATAGATGTGAAAGCTGAGTCACTCACTAGTCCAAGATCATAGAAAGTGGTGGAGCAGGGATTTTAATGCAATCAACCTGACTCCAGATTTACTCTACTCTATGCCATATCTTGGCAAGTTAAAAAGTTGTTTAAGGAAAAACAAAAACAAAACTGGCACCAAACTAAATACCCATCAACAGTTAAATGGTAAAATAAATTGTTGCAAATTCATATAGTGGAATAGCACATAGCAGTGAAAATAAATGTACTATACTTATACAAATCAGCAAGGAGTTATCACATATACTTAACTATTGAGCAGAAAATAGCTAATTAAGAATACATGTGGTATGTTTGCATTTGTATAAGATGAAAACCAGGCAAAACTATACAATACATTGTTTAGAAATACATACAGACATTGCAAAACTAAAATGAAAGGCAAAGGAACAGTGAATACAAAATTCAGGACAGTGGCTTCCTTGAGGGGGGGGAATGAGATTGAGATTAGGGAGGGGCTCACAAAGTGCTTCAAGGAACTGGTCACAGTAGTTTTTCTTAAACTAGATGCTGTTTGTTTTATTATTTTTCTTTGTACATATAAGTTATATACATCTTGTTTACACGATACATGTATAAATATAATGGACTTCACATAACAACAAGAGTACTATGGGGTTCAAAAGAGAAAAGTCAGGAATTGAAATTAACCAGATGTGAAAGAGAAAATATTTCAGAATGAGGAATTGGCAGAAGCACAGAGGCAGGAAAAGGGGTGGGGAGCAGTTGGAGAGAAACGGGGTAAGTCAATTTTGCAATAACCTATGTTTATAGGGAAGTAGGTGGGAGAAAATTAGACAAAACTGTGGTCAGAATATGGAGATTCTTGGAAGCTGGCATGAAGCATTTATAAACCTCACTCTGTCAACAATGGGTGGGGACCTTATCAGTTAGGATTCCTTAATTTTAGGCAACAAGAAACAACTATGGCTAACCCAAGTAAAAAGAAAAGGAGAGAGAAAAAAAGAAAGATAGATGGAGAAAGGGAGAGGAAGAAACAGAGAAAGAGCGATAGACTGAATAGTTTATTGGATAGGTTACACTATCAAGTGACTAATCCAGGAACTTGGCAGCTCTGGGATCTCAAAGAGATGAACTGATAGATTAGCTCTTTACAGCACTCAATCCCTACTACCTTTTTTCCCAGTGTGTCCATCCAGATTCTGGTTTCTAGGAGAGTATACTAACCTCATGTTTCCACTTCTGTGATCTGGGAGACTGGGTTCAGTGCTTGCAGCTCATTGGAATACAGGCAGCAGAAATGGGTAGACAGTTCCTCAAAGGAAGGGACATCCAGTAGATTAAAAAAAAAAAAAAAAAAAAAAAAAACCCAGTCTGGATTCCTCAGTAAACTGTGGGATGATTCCTGTGCAAAACCTAGGACTGTCCCTATTCAAACTAATTCATTCTTCAAAATATACATCTAAACACATACTAATTAAACCTTCAGAATCGTTCACTTCATTCCGTCGAGCAAACATTTTTGTTTTCGGTGACCTTGAGTTTATACGTCTCTACAATTGCTTCCCTCTCATATAATAATTCTCAGATTGGTACCCATTACCTTTTTTTTCTTTTTAATGCAAAGTAGGATCATATCACACTGGTCGGTAATTTTCCATTTTCACTTAATACCTTATGGACAACTTCCTTTATCAGTATATGTCGGCCCGCCTCATTCTTTTTTAAACGGTCTACAGAATTATATATGGGTATTCCAAAATGCATTTGACCATTTTCCTATAGATGGACATTGACATTGTTTTCACGGTACCCATTACTTTTGAAATGCAACACAGGTGAACCATCCCCGGCGTCAGACCTGCAGAAAATGCTGAAAGAAATATAAGAAAACGATGACAATGCAAGATAGGAGCCTTGCAAACTAGCAGAGCGACCCCAAGCCGCAGAAGCTGTACCCACCGAGAGTTGAAGACCAAGGTTCCCCGCTAAGGAGCTGCGGGGGACAGCGCTGTCAGTAGAGCGACTGGTCCCTGAAGGCAACGTAGCCGAACTGTACCTTGGGAACTGTAGTCCCGCTGGGAAGGGCCCAAGGGGCGAGAAGTGCACACGCGCACAAGGAGCACCGGGCAACAAAGACGGCGGCGTGCGCGCGCGCGCGCCGGAAAAAGGCATGGGCGTGCGTGCGCGTGCGCGGTCACCGCTCCGAGCTACCAGGAGGCTGAGAGGACACAGAGAGGGAGGGGCAGGAGCCACCGACCGCTGGAGGAGGAAAGGGGTTGTGCTCTTGGCCGAGCGCGGAGAAAGGGGCGGGGCCGGCGAGCCGCGCGTGGAGGTGCCGAGCTCCTGGGACCGGCGGGCGCGCGGGCGTCTGTGGCCCTCGCCGTCCCAGTGGCCGCCGCCGTCGCTTGGTCGCCGTCGGTCTGCGGGAGGCGGGTTATGGCGGCGGCGGCAGTGGGAGCTGTGAATGAATTCTCCGGGTGGACGAGGGAAGAAGAAAGGCTCCGGAGGCGGCAGCAGCCCGGTGCCTCCCAGGCCTCCGCCCCCCTGCCTGACCGCCGCCCGTCCCGCCCCCAGGCCGGCCCCCCCGCCGGAGTCGCCGCATAAGCGGAACCTGTACTACTTCTCCTACCCGCTGTTCGTAGGCTTCGCGCTGCTGCGTCTGGTCGCCTTCCACCTGGGGCTCCTCTTCGTGTGGCTCTGCCAGCGCTTCTCCCGCGCCCTCATGGCTGCCAAGAGGAGCTCCCGGGCCGCGCCGGCGCCGGCCGCGGCCTCGCCCCCGGCGCCAGTGCCGGGCGGGGAGGCCGAGCGCGTCCGAGCCTTCCACAAGCAGGCCTTCGAGTACATCTCCGTTGCCCTGCGCATCGATGAAGACGAGAAAGGTAACTCGGGGCTGAGGGGAGGGAGCGGCGGCGGCGAGGTCGCCGAGGGAGGGCAACACCTGCGTCCCTCGGCCGCGGGAGCGGGCCGTGCCCCCTCGGGATCGATCCGCCCGACAGCCGGCTTCCCCGCAGTCGGACCCTCATCCTGTGCTCAGCGAAACCTCTCCCCTTTCCGCCGCCCTCGCCGTGGACTTTGTTTCAGACGCCAGCCCTCCCCGACACTTCTGCATGACCCAAGTCCCTGAGACAGCCGGACGTGTTCGTGACAGTTGTTCTAGAGCGAACACACGGGTCTTTTATAGCGCTGTAAACAGTGTGTGGCGTCCCCGGAGCCAGGTTTCCAAAAGGTTTTGGTGTCGGAGAAGCTGTGCCTTGTTAGAGGCTTTTCATGAAAGCAAGGTACTGTAGTGTCAGAAAAAAAGAACAAATGGTGACTTAATTTTGAAAGGAACAGCTGCATCTGATTATAGCTGAATTGGCATTTTGTTGGAAGTTTCATGGCAGTTATTTTATCGATATCATGAATTCCTAGTGCGTTTCTTTCAAGTGCTATTTTACATGAAGCTTGTGCCCTGTTTGATTTTACTAAATCAGTGTAACAAGGTTGCCTCTAAGTTTCTAAGTTGAAGTGTTAAATAAATGAACAGGAAAACTTATGTAGATCAATTGATAATAAAACTTGAAACAAAGTTTATAAGGTTTTTTTTAAGGTTTATAGTTCTCAATAAAAGCAAAAATGCCATATACTTGAGATTTCTTTTTAACGTTTTTAAGTGGCTCTGTGCACCAGGCACTGTACTATCAGCTGTGTATGTGTTACCTGTTTAATCCTCACAATTACCCTGTAAATTGAAGGTACTGTTAGTATCAACATCTTATAGATGAACAAACCGAGTCTCAAAAGATTAAAGCAATCCAAATCTATGCAAATTGCTAAAAAAAAATTTTTATGGAAGAACTGAAGTTAGAAGATGGCTTAAAACATTTTGAAAATCCCTCCTTTGATCTCTGCCTCTGGTTCGCTGAGATTTTGTTTCTTGTAACTACCAAAGAACATTTTTCTATCATACCTCAATTAGGTATTCACTTACATTGTAGATTAGAAAGGGGAAAAGAGCAATCTGTTCATCTGTAATATCTTACCATTGTCAACTGCAGAAACCGTTCTAGAATTTGTTTTGTTGAAAACTGTTTCCTTTGGATTTAAGGAAAAAGGCAGGCATTCATGGTTTTGGGTTGTAAGGACAGTGGAGGTTAAGAGAATTCTAGGAAGGGGACACCTGGCTGGTCAGACCGTGGAACATTGCAGCTCTTGATCTCAGGGTTCTGAGTTCGAGCCGCAACCCCCCCCCCCCTTGGATGTAGAGATTACTTAAAAAAAACTTTACATAAAAAATAAGAGAGTTCTAAGAATAGCATGCGTTTGTAGAGGGAAGTTTTTTGTTAACTGCTTCATTTTGTGCCACCACCTAGGAACATCCAAGGATCCTTGGTGAGGATAGAGTACCATCATCCCTTCCTAGAGAAGCACTGTTTTATTGCAGTATCCGATTACAGTAGAGTCTTCCGAAGTTTACCGATCACGGTCAAAAGATGTTTTAGAATAGAAGGAAGATATTTAAAGGTAGATTCATTATAGTGTTTAGGAAGAGAATGCCAGAAAATACAGGGATATTTTATTTAGCACTGACTGAGTGATGGGAATTGGGAGATAGGGTAAGAGGAGAGGGCAAGGAAAACCTAGGCACGAAAAAAAAAGATCTCAGGCTATTAGATTTAAAGAGAAATCAGCTTAGTGTGAGGGATAAGTGACAAGTAGAATTCAGACTTTGTGTTTCATACTTAGGATTTATCTTAGAGTGTCACACGTATGCCTACATCTATTATATTTAAAGCCTCATAAAATATTTTTTAAGTATAAATATTTTCAGCAATCCATGGACCACATACTTCACTCTCATTCTACCGATAACATTTCTTTTTTTTTTATTATTTTTTTTTATTTTTATTTTTATTTATTTCTAGGAGAGAGAGATCGCGAGCAGGGGAGGGTGTCAGAGAGAGAGAGAGTCACAGACTGAAACAGGCTCCAGGCTCTGAGCTGGCAGTCAGCACAGAGCCTGACGCGGGGCTCGAACCCACGAACCGCGAGATCATGACCTAAGCGAAAGTCGGACGCTTAACCGACTAAGCCACCCAGGCGCCCCTACCGATAACATTTCTATTCAAAGTTCTTTTGCTTTATTTCTCCTTTAGTTTTTAAAAGGCATTGGAATGGGCTTTGGTAACTTTTCAGTTTGAGTTCTGCAACAGAGGAGTTATATGCCAAAACTAGTTCAAACTGAAACAAATTAAATTATTCATTTTCCTTTAAAAATGAATTAAAGCTAAGTTTATATTGTCGGAGTTCTCTTCTGTTTCATATTTTACCTTTAGAATATTGAAACCTTTTGTATCTTAGTCTTAATCCAGTAATTCACATTTGAAACCTATTTATCTCTCAGCTGTCTTTGACAATATAGAATAAGAGAATTTCATTCTCCCTCTTTCCCAGTGTGTCAAAATACTGTTTATATGAACAAATAAAACACTTTGGGTCTGCTGGTTGGTTCAAGTCTTGCTCTTGGGGTTGTGAGTTAAAGCCCACACTGGGCTCTGTGCCGGGCGTGAGGCCTACTTAAAAAAATAAAAAAATAAAAGGCAAGAAATGAATTGTCATTAAATCAGTCATCAAAGGTTTCCTAACTCTGGTAAGCCATCAAAGGGCTAGTAATGTGATGCAGTACTATTCCCTTAGCAGCTTGACTTAGCTTCTTAAATATGCCGAAAGCCACTTTGTGCCTGCAGGTGAAGTGGGCTATTTCAGATTGTAGTGGTGCTGATTAAACATTTGATGCTTTGAAATAATAAAGGGCAAATTAAATCCTATTTTAATAAAGTAGTGTATACATGTGGTTTATATAATGACTGTTTATTTTGTATTTTATTCTTTTGGCATATTCAGCTTTGATATTGAATTTTCATAAAGGCCTAAGTGTGTGTGAAGCCACACTATTTTATTATTTTTTAATTTTTTATTAAAAAATTTTTTTAAATGTTTATTTGTTTTTTGAGAGAGAGAGAGAGACAGAGAGAGAGTGTGAGTGTGAGTGGGCAAGAGGCAGAGAAAGAGGGAGACACAGAATCCAAAGCAGGCTCCAGGCTCTGAGCTGTCAGCAAGAGCCTGATGTGGGGCTTGAAATCACAGTGAGATCATGACCTGCGCTGAAGTCAGATGCCTAACTGAGCCACCCAGGCGCCCCGAAGCCACACTGGTTAAACAGAGAAGAATAACACAGCAAATTTTATTTACCTAATGCAAGGATATTTGAGTTTTATTCATTAAAGCAAGTATTTATTAGATACCAGTTCATTTGCATAGCTCTGCATTCTTGATGCTACTTAAGAAAAACTCCCTCTCCAGTAAGATAATAAGACAGCATTTGCTATGTGATTAATAAAAGGTGTGTTGTTTTCATGTATATTTTATATCTCATTTTTTCAAAGAGCTAAATAATTTTGTGGATGTATTTTTAATTGTTGAACATCCTTAGAAAACTGATAACCTCTTACATTAATCATGTGTATGGAGAAGCTGAAATTTAAAGAGTGAACTCACATTAGTAGAGCCAGGAACAGAGTTGAGGTGAACTTAGGAATTTTATACTTTCTGCTTTATATTGAGCAGGTTCTCTATTTTGTAATGCTAGTACTAAACCCTTTGGAATACTTGGGGGAAGGGAGGAGGTTGTTATAGTGGGTCTTTGGATTAACCAGACATGACCTGACATGTTTGACATGACTCCTGCAAGTAGACAAGCCTGAGATCTCCTGGGTTATATAGTGGTGCAGGTTTTCTAGGTGTGGTTTGATTACCTGGAGTATATAGAACTTGACAGTAAGGGCCCAGTATGTTATATGAAAGAAAGTCGGTTTCTCAGGATAGTGTATGGCTGAAGAACCTGGCATCAAGGACAGAAATTGTCTAATAGAATCTTTTTATGTTTATTCCTAGTCAGATTATATTTAAAACATTAGAGTTTTGAAAAGTTGTCATGTAATTGTGTAATTCCATATAATTCATTCTTGTGTTTAAAACACACAGAAAATACTTGCCTATCTATATTTTCAGAAGGTAAAGATAGAGAATAGAGAAAATAAATGTCAGATTTGGTATACTTTTACTGTTAAAACCTTGTTGAAAGGACTGATTTCAGACAATTTTCTTGGGCCTAATGATTCTGCTCTAAAGTTTCTATGACTAGAACAAGGAAATAATTATTCTGATGGATGCACATTCACATATCATCACCCTTTTCCAAAAGAATAACATTATCTTTTATTAAATATGCAATAAACATTTCACATTTATCTTCAAGAATAGTTAGTGACACTTGTACTAAAAAGACCAAAAGGCAACCACTGTTAGGAAACGTATCCTTTGCTCTGTTTTTAAATCTTTTTTATTGCAGTTTATATTTTTCCTAATGTAGAATATAGTTAAACCCTATAAAACTCACCTGGTAACTAGATTCCTAAGAAGCTATCCAGATAAATCATCTAGATGATAGTTAAAGAATAATAAATGGATATTAAATTATTGAAATTATTAAATAATGGAAAAAAGATCTTCCCTAACCTTTCCTGCCTCTTTTTTCTACTATTATATTCCCCATGCCACACCTAATAGTAGTTGGCCTTTTGACTTCTAGCAGATTCTCTATTTTTCTACTGGTTTTCCTCTTATTTGACTTAAGTACTCCTTGACCTATATAATACCCGTGAAATTATTAATGTGCTAACGTAGCCTATTTTTTCTCTCTGTGGATTAACTGCTCACACTAGGTATCTTATAGAGTAAAACTTTGAGCACACTCACATGTCAGCAGTTGTTCTTTCCGGTAAATGAAGAAAGAAAAATAGCAAAATCTATGATTATCTTGGAGACTGTTTTACAGTTATCTAGGTAGAGCATAGACCTGCTAAACTTATTCATGTATCTTTCCAGCTCTTCTGCAGATATTTTATGCTACAATAGAGAGGGAGAGAAGTAACTGTTGTTGTTTTTTTTACATTTTTTAAATTTTTTTAAAAATTTATTTGTGAGAGAGAGAGAGAGAGAGAGAGAGAGACAGTATGAGCAGGGGAGGGTCAGAAAGAGATGGAGATACAGAATCTGAAGCAGGCTCCAGGCTCTGTCAGCACAGAGCCTGACGAGGGGCTCAAACCTACGAACCATGAGATCATGACCTGAGCTGAAGTCAGATGCTTAACCGACTAAGCCACTCAGATGCCCCAATAATTGTTGTTTTTTTAAGTGGGCTTTGTCAATGTCTTTCAGTCAACCATCACTAGGAACACACACTTGTAGTTAAACAGGTGCGATTTATCATTGAAACAGGGAGAACATGCACTGTGGAAACCATGGCATCTCAGAAAAAGGGTATTGGAAATAGTTTACTCTAGGATTTGGGCTTGTGTTGGGTGATTTTGAGGAGGATTTAAGGAAGGAGAGTTTTACTGTGGATTGGATGCTATAAGAAGTGGAGATATTCTGTGATTAAGTATCTTAAATGTGATTTGGAAAGTGGGAAGAATAGAATAAGCCTAAAGGTGTAACTGGTTGAGAAGCATTCATTAGGCTGAAAAGGGAGATGTTTTGGCATTTCTCGGCTTGGACAGTGTTCATGTTTTGTCTGGGTGTTGTTTTTGTCTTCATCCATCACTATCATAGAGTAGCCTTATCTGATGCTGGTGTTCTATGAAATTGTTTATGTTCAACAGAACACCTGGCCTACCTGTAATGCCAGGTCAGCTCTTAGTTATACCAGGCCCTACCTGATACTGATAGACTAGGCCAGCTCCTGGGTGTTAGGGACTGCTTTTCTCTTTCTTAAGCTTTGAGGGTCTAATTTTATCCTTTTTTAATTGCAGTGCCTATTATCCAAAATGGCATTTGAATCCTGACTATTTAAGATCTTGGGCAAGTTACTTACTATACTGAGACAATGTTTATAAGATACTTAGTGCCTGTACCTATTAGGTCCTCAGAAAATGGGACTACTGTTGTTAATTCAGCAATCCTTTTAAATTATAGCTCCTGGAGATTATGTTAGAACATTGTTTTAAACCTTCATACCTAGTTTCTATTACCATTTTTAGGATACAGCTGCAGTGTAAATTGCATTTGGGAAAGAAAGAGAATTATCTAATGAGCGATATAAAAATCTTTTTGCGACCCTTAGTTCAGAAAAAAAAACAAAACAAAAACCAACAGTTGGAAGTCTCCCCCTAAGCTCATTTAGTATCTTAGCTTCTTATTATAAAAGAGATAAAATTAATCTTTTTGTACTCTTTTTAAAAAAATTTTGTTAAAGTTTATTCATTTTGAGAGAGAGAGAGAGAGAGAGAGAGAGAATGAGCATGTACACGTGCATGTGAGCAGACGAGGAGCAGAGAGAGAGGGAGAAAGAATCCCAAGCAGGCAAACAGGCTCCACAATGATAGTGTAGAGCCCAAGCAGGGCTCAAACTATGAACCATGAGATCATGACCTGATCTGAAGTCAAGAGTCAGACACTTAACACACTGAGCCACCCTGGTGCCCTAATCTTTTTGTACTCATATATGAATGTAATGCAGGCTCTCTGTAGAGAATTTTGAAAATAGAGAAAATGCACCAAGGAAAATTAAATTTATCCACTACCCACAGTAAATACAAAAGACTTTAAAGAAGATAAATTATTTGACATTCTTAAGGTTTAAAGAGAATATCCAAAACAGAAATGATTTCTTTATTTGGGATTCAAAACTTTCACAATTAAATGGGAAAATAAGTTTAAAAAATTGTTTTAATGTTTATTTTTGAGAGAGAGACAGAGCATGAGTCGGGGAGGGACAGAGAGAGAGAGAGAGAGAGAGAGAAAAACACACAAAATCTGAAGCAGGCTCCAGGCTCTGAGTTGTCAACACACAGTCCAATGCGGGGCTCGAACCCACAGACCATGAGATCATGACCTGAGCCGAAGTTGGACACTCAACCTACTGAGCCATCCAGGTGCCCTGGAAAATAAGTTTTTACTTTAGTAATAAACCTTGAAGTTAGAAAGTGAATGCAAATGTGACTTTTTTGCTGAATTAAAACACAGTAGAGTGTCCTTTCAGGGGCACTTGGGTGGCTCAGTTGGTTGAGTGTCCGACTTTGGCTCAGGTCATGAATCTTGAGATTCATGAATTTGAGCCCCACATCGGGCTCTGTGCTGACAGCTCAGAGCCTGGACACCAATTCAAATTCTGTGTGTGTGTGTGTGTCTCAAAAAATGAACACACATTTAAAAATTTTAAAAAAATTAAGTGTCCCTTCAGTGATAGTGACCTATGAGAGAATTAATCTGGGAGCTATTTTCTGATGTTTCATGGTCCCTGTGGTTTCTTAGTGTTTAGCACACAATAAAGTCTATTGTAGGATTTTTAAAGATACTTGTTACTCTGTTCATTGTGACACTTGCAAGTTGCTAGCAGAAAATGTGTAGGAAAATGAATATATTTGTTCCCGGGAAGCTTTTGTAGGCGTATACTAAGGACTAAATAAGTTAAAGCAGTGGCTTTATATAAATTACATGAGGAAAAATCATGAAGGTACAACTGTGCATGCAGTTCAGGAGTAGAAGGATTTAAATTAGTCAACCAACAAATGTACTGAGTACAATAAAGATAGTAAAAGTAATGTTTACATAATTCTTTATTATTTAAAATATTGTCTGTCACATGCCCTATTTCATTTGAGTTTTGACATAACTCAGTTAGGTAAGAGAAATGTAATCTTGCTTTTGGGTCAGGGGACTAAAGCTCAGAGAGATTAACTGACTTTCCCAAAGTCATATAGCTATTAAATGATGAGCAATGGGGTACCTGAGTGGTTCAGTTGGTTAAGCGTCCAACTTTGGCTCAGGTCATGATCTCACGGCTTATGAGTCCAAGCCCTGCAGCAGGCTCTGTGCTGACAGCCTGGAGCCTGCTTCGGATTCAGTGTCTTCCTCTGTCTCTACTCCTCCCCCACTCATACTCTGTCTCTCTCTCTCTCAAAAGTAAGCAAACATTAAGAAAAAAATTTTTTAAAATGATGAGTGAGGACTTGTGTCCCCATCTTCTAACTTACTACAAACACATATCCTCTCACCACCCCAAACTACTTCTGTTTTGACTCTTTTTGTGGCAAAGTGGGTACTATCACTATATGAATGAAAAGATGAAGTAGATAATTCATAATTTAGTCTAGTATATTTACCTCTATGTATTTATTTGTATTTTTTAAATTAAAAATTTATTTTATTGTTTATTTAATTTATTTATAAATTAAAAGATTGTTTATTTTGAGAGAGAGTGAGCACAAGTCAGGAAGGGGTAGAGAGAAGAGAGAGAATCCCAAGCAGGCTCCATGCCATTAGTGCAGAGCCCAGCGAGGGGCTCGATCTCACAAGACGTGAGATCATGACCTAAGCTGCAATCAGGAGTCAGCCTTTTAATTGATTGAGCCACTCAGGCACCCCTAGACTTAACTCTATTTAAAGACAGATGTTAGTATTTCTGTTGCTTATACAGTAGCACATACTCAAAAATTATTTTTTTCTTTAAAAAAAATCTTTAATGTTTATTTTTGAGACAGAGAGAGAGAGACAGGGTGAGTAGGGAAGAGGCAGACCCAGAATGCAAAGCAGGCTCTGAGCTGTCAGCACAGAGCCTGATGCGGAGCTAGAAATCATGAACCATGAGATCATGACCTGAGCCGAACTCAGATGCTTAAGCGACTGAGCCACCCGGGTGCCCCATCACATACTCAAAAATTAAAATAATACATATAGGGAGTGAAAATTCTCTGTCATCTTACCCTTGAGAATGATTACTAATAAGTTATCAGATTTTGTTTACTTATATACATGTGAGGATTCATTAGAGGAAAAAATGTTACAATAAACTGATCTGTACCCTTTTAATGTATTGGAACTCTCTTTGCATTTCAATGTGTTTGATCTTCTCCTGTCTTTTTAGTTGTTAAGTAAACTTTGATTAACTTATATCTAAAGTGCATAGCTATTGTATTGCTTAATGAATTTCAAAGTGAATATAGCAGTCTGAAAATCTACCAGGTTAAGAAATAGAATATGACTTCAAACCCCTGCCTTTGTGATGCTTTTTTCCATCTTCCACTTGCTACTTTTCCCCATCTTTTGTAAAGGTATCTACAAATCCTAACTCTAACACGATAGATCAGTTTTCCTCATCTTTAGCTTTACAGTGAAATCATACAGTAGGAGTTCTTTTTGGATATGACTTCTTTTGCTCAGTAAATGCTTGTCAATTAAGTCTGTGATGTTGCACTTGGCATTAGTTTTAGTTTTGTTCATTTTCATTGCAGTATACCAACGATGAGCAGATTACTTATAATAGGCCATTTAGTAAATTTTTTAGTTTATTTATTTTTGAGAGAGAGAATGCGCACATGAACACGCAGGGTGGGGGAGAGGCAGAGAGAGGGTGAGAGAATTCCAAGCAGGCTCTGTGCTAATGCTGGACTCAATCTGATGAACCATGAGATCATGACCTGAGCTGAAATCAAGAGTTAGACGCTTAACCAACTTGCACTCAAGTGCCCCAGCAATTTTTTTATTGTGGTAAAGCATAGATAACATAAAATTTACTGTTTTAATCATTTTAAGTGTACAGTTCTGTGGCATGAAATACATTACCAGTGTTGTGCAACCATCACCACTATCCATTTCTAGAACTTTGTATCATTCTAAACAGAAACTATTAAATTATAACTCTCCACCTATTTCCCCTACTCCATTCTCCCCTACCCTCAGTCTTTGGTAATTTCTGTTCTACTTTCTGCCTGTATGAATTTGCCTATTTCAGTTATGTAAGTGGAATCAGAGAGTATTTTTTTTTTGTGTGTGTGTCTGGCTTACTTAACATAATGTTTTCAGGGTTCATCAGCCATGTTGTAGTATGTATCACATTTCATTCCTTTTTAAAAATTTATTTATTTATTTTAGAGAGAGCAAGCAGGGCAGGGACATAGAGAGAGAGACAGAGAGAGAGAAAGAATCCCAAGCAGGCTCCCCATTGCCAGTGTGGAGCCAGAAGTGAGGCTTAAACCCATGAACCAAGAGATCATGACCTGAACTGAAATCAAGAGTTGGACACTTAACCGACTGAGACACCCAGGTGTCCCAGATTTCATTCCTTTTAAAGGCTGCATAATGTTCTCTCATATATATATATATATGTATATAATATGTATATGTACATATACCACATTTTGTTTAATCATTTGTTGATAGACATTTGGGTTGTTTCCATCTATTGTGAATAATGCCGCTATGGACATTGATATACAGATAACTATCTGCTTCCCTGGTTTCAGTATTTTTAAGTATCCACATAGGAGTAGAATTGCTGGATCATATGGTAATTCTGTGTTTAATTTTTTGAGGGACTTTTCCACGTCAGTTGTACCATTTGTATGTTGCTACTACCGGTGTGCAAGGGTTTCCAATTTATCCACATTAGTTAGTTTCAGGGTTTTAAAAATAATGGTCTTCCTAATGGATGTGAAGCAATGCCTCATCATGGTTTTGATTTACATTTTCCTAATGATTTATGATATTGAGCATTTTTTCATTTGTTTATTGGCCATTTCTATATCTTCTTTGAAAATGTCCATTGAAGTCCTTTGTCAGACTGTGGGTTTGATAATATTTTTTTGTTGAATTTAATTAATAGTAAATATTTTAAGCTGTCATAGCTACTTAAAATTCTCATACAGTAGGTGTGATCCAGTAAAGTTTTATGTACTAAAACAGGTAGCTGACAATATTTGACCTTTGGGTCACTTCCATAGATTATGTAGTTTGCTTGTAGTTAAAATTATTAGCTAGTAATTTCAACTACAACAGTGAATCTAAGTTGTTTATAAGAGAAATGTGTAAGAGAAACTAAGAACTGTTTTGTGGGCCTTTTGTGCAGTGCTACAGACCATCGGAAGCTTTGGTTTTTCTGCCACAGTTTAGTCAAAAGGGTGATCAGTAGGCAGTAGAGGCTGTAGTTTCCCTTACCTCAAAGTAGTGACGTGATTTAAGTATGGTTTCCAACCATTGTGCAGGCTGGTCTAGTTCTCTTTAATAATGCAGGCTCCCAACCAAAATCTTGGAAGCTTTGCCACTATTTTTCCTGGACATGCCCTGGAATTCACATTTTGTCAGTTTAGTTCTATGAGTCTGCTGAAAGCTCTGCTTAGTTTCTTGGCCACTGTTGCTTTCAGAATTGGCAGTTCCTTCAAGTAGAAAAGTGCCCCAAATGCCAGGCCCACCTATTGTTGGCTTTTTTCCTTTCTATATGTTGGTAATTTTTTAAAATAGCCAAACTAATGAATATGAAATGGTGCCTTTCCAAATTTTAGTAATTTTCACTGTTTTGAAAACTCTTTGATACCTTCTAACAGATGTTTTACAAATTTTTTCTAATTTTTGTATTTTAATCTAATCTTATTCTTGTAATGAGAATGGTAGTTCAGGTGTTACATTCCAAGCCACAACAAATATACTTCTACATAAATATTGAGAGTTTTGCACTTTTTTTTAATTTTTTTTTTTTTAATTTTTTTATTTCTAGGAGAGAGAGAGAGAGACAGTGTGAGCAGGGGAGGGTCAGAGAGAGAGGGAGTCACAGACTGAAACAGGCTCCAGGCTCTGAGCTGGCTGTCAGCACAGAGCCTGATGCGGGGCTCGAACCCACGAACTGTGAGATCATGACCTAAGCGAAAGTCGGACGCTTAACCGACTAAGCCACCCAGGCGCCCCAGTTTTGCACTTTTTTAAGAGTCAGATTTATTGAGGTATAATTTACATGCAGTAAAATTTTAACCCTTTTAGGAATGTGTAGTTAAATGAGTTTTGACTAAGAGTTGGGTAACCATAACAACATGTACTAAATGTTTTATCATTCCAAAAGCTACTTTGTGCCCTTTTGTAGTCAGTCACCTTGCCTTTCCCTTAGCCCCTGGCAGTCACTGATCGGATCTGTCCCTATAAGTTTTGTCTTCACTTAGTGCCGTTTATTTATTTTTTAATGTTTTATTTATTTCTTTTTTAAAATAATTATTGTCAAGTTGGTTTCCATATAACACCCAGTGCTCATCCCTACAAGTACCCTCCTCCATGCCCATCACCCCCCTTCCCCTGCCCCCCACCCCCATCAGCCCTCAGTTTGTCACTGAGTGCCATTTAAATGGATTCATAGAGTGTGTAACCTTCTGTACCTGGCTTCTTTCATTTACCTGTTTTTGAGATTCATCCATGTCCCTACATTTATCAGTCAGTAGTTTGTTCCTTTTTATTGCTGAGTAATATTCTACATATGGATGTATCACATAATCCATTCACTAAATGGTGGACATCTGGATTATTTCCAGTTTTTAGCTCTTATGGATAAAGCTGTTATAAACATTCATGTACTGGTCTTTAATGTTTTCATTTCTTTAGGTAAATACAAAAAAAGGATTTCTGGGTCATATGGTAAACATATATATGTAAATATCATAAGAAGCTACCAGACTTTGTCCCAAAGTGGCTGTACTTTGTATTCACATTTGCAAGTATATGTGAGGTCTATTTGAATTTTGTATTGTAATTTTAACTGCTTTAAAAAAAAATTGAGGGGGGCGCCTGGGTGGCTTAGTCGGTTAAGCGTCCGACTTTCGCTTAGGTCATGATCTCGCGGTTTGTGGGTTCGAGCCCCGCGTCGGGCTCTGTGCTGACTGCCAGCTCAGAGCCTGGAGCCTGTTTCAGAGTCTGTGACTCCCTCTCTCTCTGACCCTCCCCTGCTCACACTGTCTCTCTCTCTCTCCTAGAAATAAATAAAACATTAAAAAAAATTTTTTAAATAAATAAAAAAATAAAAAAAATTGAGGGAGGGGATATAGTTGATGTCTTGGAATTTTTTTCCATTCTAAATTAGGTACTTAGTAGGATCTTGTGATTTTAATTTGTAGTTCCCTGACAGCTAATAATGTTGAACATCTTTTCTTGTGCTTATTTACAAGTTATGTCTGTCTTTGATAAAGTATACATTATTCAGTTTTTTGCCAATTATATTTTAATGAGTTATTTTTTAACGTATTTTAAGAGGTCTTTATATATTCTGGTTACATGTCCTTTATTTTTAGACATGTTGTTTTGGAGATATTTTCTCCCATTTTGGAGATATTTTCTCCCATTCAATCTGTGGCTTGTGTTTTCATTATCTAACTCTGTCTTTTGAGGAGCAGGAGCTTTTATTTATTTATTTTTTTTTAAAGTAGGCTTCATGCTCTGCACAGAGCCCAGCACTGGACTTGAACTCACAACCGTGAGATCAAAACCTGAGCTGAGGTAAAGAGTTGGACACTTAACTGACTGAGCCACCCTGGTGCCCCAGCTTTTATGTTTAATGAAATCTAGTTTTTCTTTTTTTTTTTTCTTAAGGTTTGTGATTTTTTTTGTTCTACATCTCTGCCTAAGCCAAGATCACAAAAAATTTTGTCTGTTTTCTTCTATCAGTGATACAGTTTTAGGTTTTACATTTAGGTCTGTGATCCATTTTAAGTTAATTTTTTCTATGTTGTATGAAGGTTTCTTTTTTATATGGAGGGCTGTTATTCTAGCATCATTTTTTGAATAGACTGTTCTTTCTTCATTGACTTACCTTGTCATCTTTGTCAAAGTCAATCAGCATTATGTGTACGGGTCTATTTCTGGATGTTTCCTCTGTTCTACTGACCTATATATATATCCTTTCTCCAGCAGTCTTGTACTTAAAGTCTTATAATTATTATTTATGCATTTTTTACTATCATACTGACTTATGAAATTCAATTAATATAGCAAATCAACTACCTCTTACAAAAAATGTTAGGTAATTGAGTAATTATTGAACATGTGAATTCATCTGTAATCAGTCATTTCATTTGCACATAGCAGTGTACTCAGTTTCCATAAAACATTTATTTGGATGTTGCCAGTGATAAGTGTCACATACTGCTATTAGGAGGAAATTGGTGCAAGACTCTCAAAAAGTAGTTTATTGATTTCTGGTGGATGGAAATGAACTATGACTCATTAATTCTACCCCTTAAACTTACCCTGGAGAAATTGGCACATATACATAAGAGGACAGGTACAAGCATGTTTATTATAGCATTATTTGAAATACTGAGACACTGGAAATAACCTGGGTATATTTTAACAGAAAAATAGTTGAACAAATTATAGGATGATAAAGCATACTATATAGAGGGGCACCTGGGTGGCTCAGTTGGTTGAGTGTCTGACTTCGGCTCAGGTCATGATCTCACTGCTTTTGAGTTTGAGTTCCCTGTTGGATTCTGTGTTAACAGCTTAGAGCCTGGAACCTCCTTTGGATTCTGTGTCCCCCCTCTCACTGCTTCTCCCCCACTCATGCTCTCTCTCTCTCTCTCTCTCTCTCAAGAATCAATAAGCATTAAAATTTTTTTTAAAAGGATACTATATAGAAGTCAAAATGAATGAAGTAGATCTCTGTATGGCAGCATAGAACTCAAAGGCAATGTAAAATTTTAAAACAGTACAAATAAAATAGGAACAATAGAAAAACATGTACTAGAAAGATACTGAATATATTAAAGTGGTTTCTAGAAAGGAAAGGAGCATGGGAATGGTCAGAGGAACAAAAAAGGAACTTCTTGTGTATCTGTTATTGTACTTTGAAAAAATGTTTAAGCAAATGTGACATTGTTATTCCCACTACTCAGAATGCAAATGCTATTTTACTACTTTCTATAATTTTCCTCCCTTTTTTCAAATTAAAAAACCAAAAGTACATGTAAATAGGTTTTTTATTTAAAAAAATAGGAGGGTAAGCATCCTAATAGTTTGAATTGATATATAAGAAATTGTTTTCTTAAGTTTATTTATTTTGAGAAAGAGTGAGTGGGGAGAGGCACAGAGAGAGGGAGAAAGAGAGAATTCCAAACAGGATCCACACTGTCAGCACGGAGCCCAGTTGTGGGGCTCAAAATTATGAACCATGAGATTATGACCTTAATCTAAACCAAGAGTTGGATGCTTAACCGACTGAACCACCCAATAGCCCTTATAACAAATGCTTAATAATTTCTTCATGTGTCATTATCAAGTATTTATTGAACATTTATTCTGGCCTGGAAACTGTGAAATACTAGCGGCACTATAATTAGTAAGAAATTACCCCATCCCAGGGGCTGAATCTAGTTAGTGATTCATTTGGGGGATGATGGAAGGAGTAGGTAGTACACATTCATAAGGGGACAGCATTACTTAGTTGTGTGTAGTACTTACAGTAAGACTTCATATTTGTTAATTAAGTGAGTCATGATATTTTACTGGCTTTGAAATATCAGATAATATTAAGGAATGACATGGGAATTGTTGTTTGATTAAATGGGGACATAAGTTGGGAAAAAAAGGAAAACCCGGTTCTGATAAATAATTTCCATCTTTACTGTATCTCTGCGCCCCTTTGCAGATTCTAAAGACTAAGAAATTAATTTTTAAAAATAATGAGATTTGCATATAATTGTTATTACTTTACATACATATACTTGATGAAAATATTCTACACACATTTTGATTATGCTGAATTTTTAGGTCCTTTTTAAGCTTAACTTGGATCAGGAATTAAATGTTGTAAATCAGTCATTTGTTCCAACGAAAATAAACATTTACTAAATGCCACACTTGTAATTTCATATATCAGTTCTCATGATACATTCATTTTTAAAATAAAAACTAATTCAAAAAGGAGGCACCCAAGAATGAACAAATTACATCTGATTTGAGTACACTTGGGTTGGTTAAACCGTGGGGTTTTCCCCCCATTGTTGAAATCACATTTATATTTGTAACTGTATGTATTTTAAATATCATTTATTTAAAATAAATTATACCTAATTAAAATTTCTTTCCATAGTACAGCATTTCAGTGGTTATAAGCATCAGTACTGTGAGATGATAAACAAATACAAGGCTTACAACCCTAAAATTTTGAGCAACTTTGAAGTCTGTATCTCTCCTTTTGGAAATCTATACACATTAAGATGCTAAAGATACTAAGAAGTCATATAGTAATATTTCTCAGACTTATTTGATCACAGTTATCTTTTTCATATATCACCTAATAACAGCATGATTTGGGAAATGTTAATATATTCTTGTATATAATGTCTATTATATATACAAATAACTATTTCTGTTTTAAAGCAGGACAAAAGGAGCAAGCTGTGGAATGGTATAAGAAAGGTATTGAAGAACTGGAAAAAGGAATAGCTGTTATAGTTACAGGACAAGGTAAGATTTTATTTACATTTGTTTGGTAGCCATACCAAATTATATTCCCATGATTGCCCTTATTTCAGATCCAGCTAACTTACTAAAATTATTTGACAGATTTTTAAGTGTTATTATTGATGTGTGTAGACTTATAGTTAATGCTTTATTACCTATGTTCAAACTTGATTATGATCAAACTCCATTGCCTATAGCAGTCAGACAAAAACCAGCATATTACTTATGTCCTCTTTGGACTCACTGTTGGAGATGTTTTAGCCTCATTTTTAGCTCTGTTTTGAAACTGGTCCTTCCCTCATTGTCAAGGCAGGGAAGGAGCAGTTAATCAGACTCCCTTTTGTGTTTGTGGGTAATGCTTGACTGCATGTTAGAATATGAGCTGTAAATGTCTTACTTTGATTCACACTTGACATTTTAAAACTAAAGCAGTTATTTTTCATCTTTCCTATCACCTAAAATAAAAATTAGAGTCCGATATTTTCTTTAAATATGTAGGAAGCATTTATTGCACATGTGCTATGTGCCCAAGCATCATTGTATGTGCTTCATATGTGTTACCTCTTAATTTTCACCACAACCGCACACTCTGAGGCTGCTGCTATTATCCTTACTTTTTACGTAAATAACCTTCAGTACAAAGAAGTTTGGTAACTTGCCTAAGGTCTCATAGCTAGCAAGTGGTAGGTAGAGTCAAGATTTGAACCCAAGCAATCTGACTTCGAGCCTGAATTCTAAAATACTATACTGTGAATATTGTGTAGTATGTGGGCATCACTATTAAGTAAGTAAAATACTTTAGTTATCATAGCTAAAATAAATTCAGAAGGAAAAATTAAATATTCTGAGAACCTTAGTCTTATGCATCAGTCCACCCAGTGGATGTTTGTTATCTAGTTGGCTGATATCTACTCCTTATATCAGCTCACCCCCAATAATTACAACATGTCTGATATCTGCCAGGTTTTTTTCTCTGCCCTTTTTATTTTGACTGCTTCTCTAGCTACTACTTACTTTGACTACTTCTCTGGTGTCCTGCAGAAAAGAGAGCAGAATAGAACAAGTAAATATGGAAGGTTAGGCCTTTGAGACTTTTCACCAATTTATGAGCATGACTTTATGAATTATGTACAGAATGTATGTCATTTTGTCAGTTGTGCAGAAGAAGAGCTAGAAGAAAATGAATTATAAGAAAATTAGTACTGGGACGCCTGGGTGGCTCAGTCAGTTGATCGTCCGACTTCGGTTCAGGTCATGATCTCACTGTTGTGGGTTCGAGCCCTGCGTAGGGCTCTGTGCTGACAGCTCAGAGCCTGGAACTTCCTTCAGATTCTGTGACTCCCTCTCTCTCTCTGCCCTTTCCCTGCTCATGCACTGTCTCTGTCTCTCAAAAAAAAAAAAAAGGTAAAAAAAATTAAAAAAAATAAAATTAGTACTTCACTGAATCGAAAATGCCTTTGATTGTATCACTAAGAAAATGTGTCAGTTAAAATATGACACATTCTTTTCTCATCATCACTTTGAATTTGACTTTTACCTTGTTGAATGTACTGTCTTCATCCTATTTAGACAAAGCTATAACAGCAATATTAATATCAATGACCAACTTTGTTCATGCACAGGCAGTGAAAAACTGTGGTATGTCTGCAGCCCGGCCGATAGCTTGAGTAAGTTGCTACTGGTTGTAAAACCCATCTCAATTTCAAAGATTTTTAAATGTAGGGAGAAAGATATGCCTCAAAATCCATGAATTAACACATGAAATCCATGAAATACAACAGTAGATCTGAAAGCATCAAAAGGAATGAAACTGAATTTTTAAAGATACTGTTTTCACTATAAAGCCTGACTCCCCATGAGATTAGTTGGGATAATATTTTATCTTCCTTTCTTTTTTGTTAAGTTTATTTATTTTGAGAGAGAGAGACACACACAGTGAAAGGGAGGTACAGAGAGAGGGAGTGAGAGAATCCCAAGCAGGCTCCGCAGTTAGAGCCTGATGTGGGGCTTGAACCCACGAACTGTGAGATCATGATTTGAGCTGAAACCAAGAGTCAGACACTTAACCAGCTGAGACACCAGGGTGCCCCAATAATATTTTATCTTGAAGTAATATTAGCAGGGAAATGTAGATGCTTTCATTTTTTTCCTCTTTGTTCTTTCAGGTGAACAGTGTGAAAGAGCTAGACGCCTTCAAGCTAAAATGATGACTAATTTGGTTATGGCCAAGGACCGTTTACAACTTCTAGGTATCAGTTAATGAATTGTATAACTAGAATGAGATGTATTTGAAATGTGTGTTCAGTGAAACTTTAATATTAGATGGAGATAGATCAAAGATCTTAAAAATGTGTTCTAGGCTTTTTTCCTAACTTAAAGAAAATTTCTGACATATACAAAATAACAGAGTATAATGAATTAATTATCCATCATTCAGCTCTAATAGTTATCAACTCCTAGTCAGTCTTGATGTATCTATATTCAAAGGCTGGCAAATTACAGCCCATGGGCTAAACCCAGTTCACTGCCTATTTTTATAAGATGGCACATAGCTACTCATTCCTGTAGAGACTGTCTGGATGCTCTGATGCTACAGTGACAGTGGAGTAGTTGATACAGAGATCATAAAGCTCTCAAAGGCTTTTGATATATAGCTTTTTAAAATATTTTAATATTTACTCTCTGGCTTTTTACAGAAAAAGTTTGCCAACTCTAGTATACACACACACACACACACACACACACACGACAAACACACACACACGCTACTCACTTCCCCCCCTTCATATTATGTTGAAACAAATTCTCGACACTTTATTTCGTTTATAAGCATCTCCTATTTTACTTCTTTCTTTTTTTTTTTTTATTGTAGTTTACTGTCAAGTTGGTTTCCATATAACACCTAGTGCTCATCCAAAAAGTGCCCTCCTCCATGCCCATCACCTCCCTCCCGCTCTCCCCTACCCCCATCAACCCTTGGTTTGTTCTCAGTATTTAAGAGTCTCTTATGGTTTGCCTCTCTCCCTCTCCTATTGTATTTCTAAAAAAGATACTTGAAAAATAAAATTATCAATGGGGTGCCTGGGTGACTCAGTTGGTTAAGCGTCAGACTTCGGCTCAGGTCATGATCTCGCGGTTCGTGAGTTCGAGCCCCCCATCGGGCTCTGTGCTGACAGCTAGTTCAGAGCCTGGAGCCTATTTCAGATTTTGTACCTCCCTCTTTCTCTGACCCTCTCCTGCTCACACTGTCTCTCTCTCTCTCTCTCTCTCTCTCAGAAATAAAATAAAAAAACATTTAAAAAAATTAAATAAAAATAAAATTACCAAATGCCATTGTCACATATAAAAAATAACCAATATTTCTTTTAATATTAACAAAAAAATAATAGCCAAATAAATGATTAGTGTCCAACTAGAATTATACGTAATATATAATATAATGTAATATAACACATAATAGATAATATAATGTTTAGTTATCTCATAATTTAATAAGTTAGTATTTTTCTGGTAATTTTTTGAATCAGGTTCTCCAGAAGATTCATACAATATGTCTCTTTTAATATACAAGTTCATCTGATAGGTGGTTGTATTTTTATTTGTCAGTAGTTCTGGCATTTAGTGATATTAGTAGCAGTTGATGACTGATGCCTAGTGATATAATTCTGTCATTCTTTCTGTATTTATCAGCCAAATATGTCTATAAAGAGAAACTTTTCATCTCCTATTTGAAGGTGTAGGTTTTAAACATACTTTTTAAGATAAATTTACCCCTAAAACAAAGTGGAGCTAAAATCCATCCTTCTTGGGTGATTCTCTACCATAACTTGTTTTGATAGAAATATGTATTTGGTAAATGGGTAGACCTTATATATTTATTGCTCTGTGGTTTGTGGTAAGTTATTTAGCATATTTGAACCTTTTTCATCTCATTTATAATATGCTAATAGATAATATTTATCTCACCATATTTGTGACAGTGAATTATTGAAGTAACCTAACCAAAGTATTCAAAAATGTTGGTTTTTATTCATCTCCTTACCTATGTGTAATCACCACCTTTTGTGGAAAAATATTTATACATACATACATAAATATTTTCATTCATTCATTCTTACATGATCCATTGTGGTGTAAAATTTTTGCCCCCACATAGGTGAAAAAGAAGCCTTTAATGTTTTCAGGTAGTTAACAAGGCAGTGTTCCCCGGCTTCTTTGGCTGACAGAGTTTGCCTTCTCACTTACTGTGTGAAGATCATTACTGTCTCAAGTAAAATGGAATATAGTACCAAAGGTTATTGTAGTAAAATAATTGTTCTATTTGGTATTGCCAATGTTTTAGCGAAAATGCCTTTCACTATATGTACAAAGTATCATGTATATGATGCAGATTAAGTTCAGTTATGGAACTTGTAGCAACATGTTTCAAATAGAATAATTAGGAGTTGGTTGATTTCTCTTTTGAAGATGTGATACGATAAATTATTGGAGGCATCTCGTGTATTATAGACTTATCTTTTAAGGTGGCTTTGTAATTTCTTGTGTTATTAAAAGAGAGGCTGAAAAGAGGATCTATAACATGAAGCTAGGCATTATGTTTTGGATATCATTGTCTATTGTCATCTTCAAAAGTGCTGTGTTCCTGTTCACAAAAGATGTTACTTTAAAAAAGAAGAGGTGGAATAGATGTCTCAACATATTCCCGTCCTCTGAGATCTCAGAAAGTCTAGGACTGTATATACCCAAAGACAGTAAAAAAAAAAGCTGTGTACATGTGCATAATGGAGCATATTTATATACTACGTGTTGGTTAAGAAATGGAGCTTTTCAGAGGTGGGATGCCTAGTAGTTATCTAATTAGGATGGAGAATCATACTGAGAGTTCCCCATACAGATTGGAGAGGATGCAGACTCTCTCATAAAATGGGGAGAGTTCATGTATATTAGATACCTTCAAGTTAGTAAGCCTTTGAGCAAAGCTTAACCATAAAACCTGTTATAGATAATTTTGGCATACTTGGAGGTTACCCTTCTATAAAAAAATAAATAGCTTCATTCAACATCCATTTATTAAGTCCTTATTCTGTATCACGTACAGTGCCAATAATATTAACTGCATTTTTTTAGTAATTCAGCAAAATTTCTTAATGTTTATTTTTGTAAGAGAAAGACACAGAGTGTGAGCGGGAGAGGGACAGAGAGAGAGGGAGACATAGAATGCGAAGCAGGCTCCACGTTCTGAGCCGTCAGCAGAGAGCCCAGCATGGGGCTCGAACTCTATGAGTCATAAGATCATGATCGGAGCCAAAGTCGGATGCTTAACCAACTGAGCCACCCAGGCACCCCTTGAATTTTTTTTTAAGTTTATTTATTTATTTTGAGGGAGAGAGAGCGTAAGCCGGGGAGGATAGAGAGAGAGAGAGAGAGAGAGATTGATTCATTTTCAAGCAGGCTCTCCGGTGTCAGTACAGATGGGGCTTGAATTCACAAATCTGAGATTATAACCTGGGCTGAAGTCCAGCACTTAACCTCCTGAGGCACCCAGGCACCCCTCAGCAAATAATTTTTGGGTGATTACATTGTTCTAGGTATAAATGTTAGGATATAGACAATGATCAGCCTTCATAGAAGTTTTATTCCAGCAGGGGGAAGACTGACAATAGGGGATAACCATAAAAAAAAAAAAAAGTTATACAGCATGTTGGAAGAAGATAAATATATGAAAAAAAAGGAAAAGTAGGGGTGCCTGGGTATCTCAGATGATTAAACATCCGACTTCGGCTCAGGTCATGATTACACAGTTTGTGGGTTCAAGCCCTGTGTTGGGCTCTGTGCTGACAGCTAGCTCAGAGCCTGGAGCCTGCTTCCGATTCTGTATCTCCTCTGACCCTCCCCTGCTCACTCTGTCTCTCTCAGAAATAAAGAAAACATTAAAAAAATTAAAAGAAAAAAAAAGGAACAGTAAAACATAGTAGTGGGGATTAGGAGTGAATGGGAGGTAGTTTGGGCTTTTGGTTTTAAATACGATGGTCAGATACACCTCTTTGAAAAGATGACATGAGTTAGCCATGCAGGTTGCTGGGAGAAGAATGGTCCAGAGAGAGGAGCTGATATAAAACTTTAAGAAAACATAGCTGGTGTGTTTAAGAAGAAACAAAGAGGCCATTGTGCCCCAACAAGGAGAGTATGGTAGAGAGGAGGTCAGAGATCTGATGGTGCATGAGGGTTCATCCTAACAAGCAGGGCCTTATAGGCCACCATAAAGATTTGAGCTTTTACCATATCTGAAAAGAGAAGCAGTTACAGGATTTTTAGGAAGGGAATGACATAATCTGACTTTTTAAAAATTTTTTAAAAATTTATTTCTGAGAGAGAGAGAGACAGTGTGAGCAGGGGAGGGTCAGAGAGAGAGGGAGACACAGAATCTGAAGCATGCGCTAGGCTCATAGCTGTCAGCACAGAGCCTAATAGGGAGCTTGAACCCACGAATTGTGAGATCATGACCTGAGCTGAAGTCAGATGCTTAATTGACTGAGCCACCTAGGTGCCCCTCTGACTTAAGTTTTAGAAAGATCACCTTGCTGATAGACTCCAAGCGTAGAACCAGGGAGAACGAGTTGGATCACTATTGAATTGTACTAAGCTAGGAGAAAAATGGTGGAGGCTTGGACCTGGGTGATATGAGGAGAAATTGTAACAAGTAGTTGGATTATAATTGTATTTGAAGGTTGACCAGATAGATTTACTGACAGATTGGTTATAGTGTTCCTCTCTTTAAGGTCACATATATTGGGTGAGGCAGACACATAAATAGATAAATTGTCATTACTGCAGGATGGAGATCTACAAATATTTTATAGGGGTGGAAAAATAGGTGTCTGAGAAATATTCCTGGAAGAAGTGATTTTAAGTTTATTTTGAGAGAGAATAAGCAGGGGAGGAGAGAGAGAATCCCAACCAGGCTCTGCACTGTCACCACAGAGCCTGATGCTGAGCTCAAACTCATGAACTGTGAGATCATGACCTGAGCCAAAACCACATGTCAGACACTTAACTGACTGGGGCACCTAGGAAGAAAAGACATTTCAGGAAGAAGTATGAACAAAGGTTCGGGATAAGAAATAGCATGACAAGTAGGGAAGGGTGCTGGGGGAGAAGTGAGTACAGGATTGCTCCAGTGTAAGAGATGTAGGCAGATCTTGGAAGGCGTTAATGTTATATAAAAAAATCTGAGGGGCGCCTGGGTGACTCAGTTGATTAAGCATCCGACCTCTCCTCAGGTCATGATCACACGGTTTGTGGGTTCAAGCCCTGCATCGGGTTCTGTGCTGACAGCTCAGAGCCTGGAGCCTGTTTCAGATTCTGTCTGTCTGTCTCTCTCTCTCTCTCTGCCCCTCCCGCACTCATGCTCTGTTTCTCTCTGTCTCAAAAATAAATAAAACAAAAAAATAAAAAAAAAGAAATCTGAGAACTGATCTGTGGGCAATGGGAAGCTGCGAAAGGGTCTTAAACAGAAGAATCATGTGGTCAGATTTTCCTTTTAAGTGGATGACTTGGATAGTTGTGTGGGAACCAAGAAGCAAGGTGATGGTTTTATTTGAAACCATTAATAAATCTATATAACCTTAGTGATTCCAAACAGAAGCATTAATCCAAGTTTACTTTCTTTAACAAAAATGAATTGGAACAAGTTCACATTAGCAGTATAGTATTATTGTGTATATGTGTGTTTCCATACATATAAATCTAAACCCTACACACCAAATCAACTTCTGTGGTTTTCTATTCCTAGCTATTAGTTATCAAAACCAAGGATTTAGTTTCTTTATTTTTACTATGTAACAAATGTTTATGTGATCTTCTTGTTATATTTCATTGAAGGGAGTGTTAATTGATAAAGAAGATACTTACAAATTAGTTTTTTTCTATTTATGTCTATTACCAACATAAATGGTTTCTTTCTCAGTATGGTGATTTGAAGAGTATTATCATTGAGAAAAATCAGATGACCTATCTGTTAACTAACAACAACAACAAAAAGCTCCAAAGTATATTGTATCAGCCAGTTCTAGGATACAAAAACAGTTCAGTACTTTGTGCTTTGTGCAGAAAGGGTAGCTGCTATTTAACCTGTCCCAAAGGCATGTGTGGTTGTACCATAAACCAAGCATGGCGCCTGCTTGTCTGACCTTAGAAATGAAAGGTTTAGGAGAGTTACTATATATGTGCTACATTTTTTCGTGGATTCATTGACTTCCTAGTACAGAAAAGAATCAATATGACAGTTGGGAGTACTGCCACAAAAGAAATATGGTAAGAATTGGGCCCCTATTATGAGTAGGGGCACACAGCAGGTACTTTCTGTATATTATTTTGTTTAATCTTTGAGACTCTTGGAAAACTGAGGCTAAAGCAAGTTCATGCTGGTAAGTGGTAGAACAGAGTAAACAGGGTCAACTAGCAGTATGGATGACTTGAATGGGGAAATGATAGTGCAGCAGCTGTATAGAAGGGCAAGGTAGCACAAACTGGTAACCTCTTGGGCTTCAGGTGCTAGACATAGAGACCTGGTTCTTGAGAGGATTTGTCGTTATTTGAATTTGAGGGTAGGAGTGAAATAATCTTTTTTTTTCTTTTTTAAAATTTATTTATTTTTGAGAGAGAGAACAAGTGAGAAGGGGAGAGAGGGAGAGAGAGAGAGAGGATCACAAGCTTGAACCCATGAACTGTGAGATCACGACCTGAGCTGAAATCAAGAGTTGTATGCTTAATTGACTAAGCCACCAAGGTGCCCCTATACAATCATTTTTAAAAAAATATGTTTGTATTGTAAAAAAAAATTAAAAACAATATGTGTTGTAAGTTGCCAACCATTTTTAATAAGTATCTGGATGATAAAAACCATATTCATTTCTTCATGATGTTCTCCCTACATAATGATGTGGATATATTAGATACTCAGAAAATATTTGCTGGTGATAGTGATGATCTGAAACGTGCTTCAGGTTACAAAACCTATGTAAAGCATATTTTGAAAATAGCTAGTTGTGAATTTCTGTTGCTTATTTTAATGTCTCAGTTTTTACTAATTATATTTTTAAGATAATTTTATATAAATGCCAAAACCCTTCATCTTCTAACACCTTGAATTATTTTTCATTTTCACATGGACATCCTATTTTTTCATCGTGTGTCTTTTTCTTTTCATTTATTTTGTTCTTTTTTACCTGCCTCTGTTGCATAGAGAAGCTGCAACCAGTTTTGCAATTTTCCAAGTCACAAACGGATGTCTATAATGACAGTACTAACTTGACATGCCGCAATGGACATCTGCAGTCAGGTGGGTTTAGGTTTTAACTAACATGTAAAATAATAAAGCTTGCATGCAGAACAGAGTCCTGTGTAGCCTGGTAATTTTGATTTGATTTTATAATGGTAGATTTCACTGGCTTTTGTTTTCACAGGGCTGTATTGAAATTACAGTATCCCTGTCATTCATGGTATATAAATATGTAGCAAATAGGATATAACCATTCTCAACATGCTTTATTTGCTTGTTTTGCAACTTCCTATTTTTTTAGATTATAAAATATGAAAGTTCATTTTTCTAAGCTATTAAAATATTCTTTTATTTCAGTATTTGTGGTTTTTTCATGCATACCTGTACCAAGTTTTCATGATGTGATGTTTTTTAAGGCAGAAATTTTAATTTTTTTGTTACATACCAATATTAATTGCATGTACTTAATTCTACAATTAATTAGAATTCCTATGCATGAATGTTTTATCATAGTACCTTAGGAAAAATTTGAAGCTGAGGTCACATAGTGCGGGGACACGTTAGAATACTGACTATTCTTGACTATAGGTTAAATTTGTTTTCCACAAACTTTTGGGTATCAACTCCTGCAGAAGATTACAACAGATCATTTTCTAAGTTCTCTGACATCTTGGCTAGTTTTATTGGTGACTTTTTCAGCCTTAATTTCATGTCCAGGGCTTAAATTTTATTAAAGTAAACATTGCTTTGTTCAATTTGTAGCAGAAAAACCTTAGTTTAGACTATAAGACAACTGTATTCTTTATTCTTATGTAATACAAAACCTTCAAGTCTTCAATAAAGAAGAATTAAGGTAAGTGGACTGGAGACCATACATCATCAACTCTTTCCCTTCTGGCTTTACTTCTCTCTTATGGAATTCTCATACTGGTTTGGTCTTTTAGTACAGAGCCCCTTGTGATTGGCTGTATTCCTTTTCCTATTCCTGATTAAATGATTAAACTTTTTTTTAAAAAAGGTTTATTTATTTTTGAGAGAGAAAGAGAGGCAGAGTGCAAGCAAGCGAGGGCCAGAGAAAGGGAGACACAGAATCTGAAGCAGGCGATGTGGGACCTGAACTCCTGAATCACAAGATCATCGCCTGAGCCGAAGTCGGACGCTTAACCAATGAGCCACCCCACCCAGGCATCCTCTTCCTGTACATGATTTAAAATACCATTTCTAGTATAGAAATAAATACTGTGCCTGTTTCTCTTAGCACAGCTATGAAGAGCTGATATTTTCATAAGGAACTTTTTTTCAAAAGAAAGAAATGTAAGAATGCACCACATATTAAATAAGTTTCTAAGATAGGTATTTGAAATCCTAATAATCCACCAATGTAATAGCAACATCAGCTCTATCCCTGAAGAGCTGGTATGCCTTTCCCTTATTATCTTGCTTCTCTTCTACTTCATTTTACATGTGAGATCCCAGTGTATTTTTCTGCCATGCAAGAAACCCAAAACAAAACAAAACAACTTTCTCTTCCTGAGACCTGTGTTAAAAAATCAAACTAGCTTATTTCAAATCCCTAGTGATCTGTTTTATTCAGTTTTCTTGATGGGGGTACTTACTAGTGCATAGCTAATTTATGCAGCACTGGTATTTGATACCCATTAAGCCCTAGTCAATGAGCTTGGTTACTCAGGCCTGTTTTACTAGTGTCACACACTCCTGGAATATTCTGTGATGTTTCACTTGGATGAGTTACTTCATCTCTCTTAGGAAATAGTTATGCCAAAGTCGCTTACTACTTCAGTGTGTTACCTATGGTGTCCAGTTTTCAACTCAAGATTTCTAGACCTGCAAAGAAATAAGAAAGTTTTACCGTAACTTAAAAGAATCAGGGGCAGCTGGGTGGCTCAGTTGCTTAAGCATCTGACTCTTGATTTCAGCTCAGGTCATGATCTCACAGTTTGCACTGACAGCAAGGAGCTTGCCTGGGATTCTCTCTCTCCATCCCTCTCAGCCCCCCCCCCCCATTCTCTCTCTCCAAAATAAATAAACATTTAAAAAATTTTTTAATGTTTTTTTAATTTTTAAAAAAAAAATATTTCTGAGAAAGAGAGAGAGACAGCTTGAGCAGGGGAGGGTCAGAGAGAGAGGAAGACACAGAATCTGAAACAGGCCCCAGGCTCCTAGCTAGCTGTCAGCACAGAGCCTAATGCAGGGCTCAAACCCACGAACTGTGAGATCGTGACCTGAGCTGAAGTTGGACGCGGCGCTCCTAAAAAAATATTTTTTAAGAAAAGAATCAGTCAGTAGAACCAGACTCTTGAATGGGCTCAGTTGTTGATGTAGCAAAGACTTCAATGATGTAGCAAAGACTTCAGAGCAGCTATTATAAATGTGTTCAAAGAATTAAAGTATGGCATTAGTTAACAAACCTGCAATCTTAGCACATAACAAACTATACAATAAAAATAATGGAAATTCTAAAATTGGAAAGTATAGTTCCTAAAATAAATTTACTAGATAACCTCAATAGCATATTGGAGATGTCATATGTAAGATTCAATGACTTTGAACCTATATCAATAGAAACTACTAAATCAGGTGACACCAACATTGTCAGAAAGCATATGCATGATTGCATAGGGCCAGGGGCAGTAAGTGATGGAGTGCAAGGAAACTTGGCTGTGATGGCAACATTTTGCATCTTGATTTTAATGGCTATTTCATCTTTTTTTAAAATCTTTTTTTCCTTAATTATTTTGAGAGAGAAAGTGTGAGGGGGGAGGAGCAGAGATAGAGGTAGAGAGAGAGAATCCCAAGCAGCCACCACACCCAGCACAGAGCCTGAGGCAGGGGTCAGTCCTACCACCCATGAGCTCATGACCTGAGCCAAAATCAAGAGTTGGATGCTTAACCTACTGAGCTACCCAGGCGTCCCTTCACTGTTAAATATATCTTTATAAACTCATCAAATTGTACATTTTAAATGGATCCAATTTATTATTCATAGATTATACCTCAAAAGGTTGATTAAAAAAGAAATACTGAAAGGCTTATAAGAAAGTATTTCTGGGGTGCCTGGGTGGTTCAGTCGGTTAAGCATCCAACTTCAGCTCCTGTCTTGATCTCACAGCTCGTGAATTCGACTCCTGCATCGGGCTCTGTGCTGACAGCTCAGAGCCTAGAGCCTGCCTTGGATTCTGTGTTTCCCCCACTCTCTGCCCCTCCCCTGTTTGTGTCTGTCTTTCTCTCTGTCTTAAAAATAAATAAAGTTTTTAAAAAATTTTTAAAAATTGGTAATAGGTTAACACTTTTCTTCCTACAGTATTTTGAACATACTCCATTGCCTACTAATCCTTTGTTATTTTTTTATGAAAAGTCTGCTATCATTTTCTTAGTTCCTTGTGGAAATTTCTATTCACTTATAGTCTCAGGACTATATGTTTACTGTCTGAAGAAGTTCAACACTTACTTTTTTAATGTTTATTTATTTATTTTGAGAGAGAGAGAAAGAGCCCTAGCAGGGGAGGGGCAGAGAGACAGGGAGAGAGTCTCAAGCAGTCTCTGCACTGTTAGTGCAGAGCCCAGCCCAAGGCTCAAACTCACAAACTGAAGAAATCATGACCTGAGCCAAAATCAAGAGTGAGATGCTTAACTGACTGAGCCACTCAGGTGCCCCTCCCTTTCCTTTTTTTCCTTTGAAATGATCTTTATCTTATCTTACATGCTTTTCTGTTTTGGGGTGGGGGATGATTATTCATATCCTAAGTTCTGTGACATCTTGGCTAGTTTTATTGTTGACTTTTTCAGTATTAGTTTCGTGTCCAGGACTTAAATTTTATGAAAGTAAACATTGCTTTGTTCAATTTGTAGCAGATAAGAGCAGATTTTGCTCTTATTCACATCTTTCCTTTCCTTATTATTTTTCCCTTTCCTAGATTGCTTTCCAGCTTTGTCCTTTAGGGTCGCTATCCACTAGTTCCTTGAACATATGGTTCAGAACTTTACATTTATTTACTGGAAAAAACCTCTTGATCACCTCTGTCTACTCTGTTCTCTTCCTTTGATTTTCCTTAATATACTTCAAGGGATTTGATGAAAAACACAAAAATAAGGTTTTTGGGGGTGCCTGGGTGACTCAGTCAGTTAAGTGTCCGACTTCGGCTCAGGTCATGATCTCATGGTTCATGGGTTCCAGTCTTGCATCAGGCTCTGTGCTGACAGCTAGCTCAGAGCCTGGAGCCTGCTTTGGATTCTGTGTCTCCCTCTCTCTCTGACCCTCCCCTGCTCACTTGCTCGCTCTCTCTCTCTCTCAGAAATAAATAAAACATTAAAAAAAGATTTTTGTCTTTTCTCTAGACTCTTCTAATTTGCTGACTAATTTAACATTTGTTTTTCTGTAAACACTTATTAATAAACTGATGTTTGTTAGGGAGTATATAAAAACATTAGAAGCAGTGAGATTTGAACATGTGAAAGCCTGTAGTTTATGTAGAAGTGCCATACAGGTCGGTCAGGTAACCTTTTAGGCTTAATTGAAAGTGTTCTATATGTGTTCATTGACATATATATAGCACATAGAATACTCAGCATGTTAAAAACCACATCTTTGTACCCTTTAAATTAAAAATTGGTTGATATTAAATTAATTGATGATTTCTTTTGGTGGGCACAGATGCTGGACTATTATATAGTCTTGAAAGTTTGGAACCAAGGTAATGCAGTGTTTCCCCAGCCTCCTTCTACAACATAACTCTAATGCCTTTATTGCATTTTGTTTCTTAAATATTCAGCAACTTTGGTAATCTTCTTATATCCTCCTTCTGTCCCCACAAATAAATGTGGTTCTTCTTACTACAAATGAATATTCCTTATAAGAAAATTATAATATACATCAGGAAAAGGAAAAATCTAAATATTCATAATCTTGTCCATCAAGCGATAACTCCTATGAACATCCTAGTAGATATTCTAATTGAAATCTTATTTTGAAATATTGCTAATGTAAAAAAAAATAGTACTTAGCTTAGTTTTGCAAATTTGTACCCATCTTTATTTTATAATGTTTAGCCACAGTTTTCTATCCTTGATGATTGTATCTTTTCTGTGATAGAAAGTGGAGCTGTTCCGAAAAGAAAAGATCCCTTGACACACACTAGTAATTCACTGCCTCGTTCAAAAACAGTTATGAAAACTGGATCCACAGGTCTTTCGGGCCACCACAGAGCACCTAGTTGTAGTGGTTTGTCCATGGTTTCTGGAGTGAGACAGGGACCTGGTTCTGCAGCTGGAACTCATAAGGTATTTGGAGACAATAACTTTAATTGCTATGCTTTTGCAAGTAATAAATATTGAACATGATATGCTTGCTTAAGATTATTACAAGTACTTTATACTATCTTAGAGCATTCATAAGTTTATACAAAGTGGAATGTGTTTTAATCTATAGGAAAAAAATCTATAAGGACAACTTGCTATTGAGAAGCAAATCTTATTTTAACTCCCTTTGGACCTAATTTGATATTTTGTAGTAAACTGCTTATTCAGTCTGTCTTGTATAATGCTATATAGTCATTTTAAATTTGTTATTCAATTGTTTAAATTTATGTAAGTGTTTTATAACATTAAACAGTTTTGTTAGAATTCTAACAATAATCAAAATTATATGACTGAATTGTTATAGGGTCTTTTTATTTTATGGTATCTAAATATTTCGGGATTAAATCCTCTCTAAGCCCACTTCATGCTAAATGTAGTCCTGTAGTTAATACCATTTTGCCTTGGAGTAAGTAAATACACAGTTTTGGGTTTTTTATATCCTTTTCCCTACTTTTAGACTTTAATTCTGTGAACTTTGAGGTTAATTTACCTGTGAAAAGGTTGTTAGGTTGTATTTTTACATTATGATTTTGTGTCCTTTAAGAGTACACCAAAAACAAATAGAACAAATAAGCCTTCTACCCCTACAACTGCTGCTCGCAAAAAGAAAGACTTGAAGAATTTTAGGAATGTAGACAGCAACCTTGCTAACCTTATAATGAACGAAATTGTGGACAAGTAAGTTTTGCCAGCTAAAGCATTTTATTTAATGGTTTTAGTTTTGAATTTGTTTATTTAATATGTTCTAAGTAAAATAGATAATAAATATCTTGTCTAGGGGCACCTGGGAGGGTTGGTCTCTTAAGCGACTGACTCTTGATTTCAGCCCAGGTTATGATCTCACAGTTTGTGAGTTCAAGCCCCACGTTGGGCTCCACACTGACAACACAGAGTGTGCTTGGGATTCTCTGTCTCTGTCTCTCAAAATAAATAAACTTAAAAAAGTAAAGTATCTTGTCTAATATACTTATTTAATTTTTATGATGTTTTCAGTTACTGTAAATGCAGAAAACCATTGTTTTACTGATTTAATTATAATTTCACAGTTAACATAAAAATAACTATTTCAAAAAAATAACTTTATTTCATATGGTAGCAACTGAAGCATGTTTTGTTATGGAGCTAACTGAAATTCTATTTCTTAGTGGAACAGCTGTTAAATTTGATGATATAGCTGGGCAAGAGTTGGCAAAACAAGCCTTGCAAGAAATTGTTATTCTTCCTTCTCTAAGGCCTGAGGTAAGCACTTTATATTATCATTTTCCTGTAACATCATTCATTACTGAATCCAGTAAAGAAATGTGTGAGCTATGCTAGAATGATTAATTCATATAACAGATTTGATGTTTTAAAAAGGAACATAAGCAATTGATGTTGACTGGTTATTAGAAGAGAGTGACTGTAATGGTTCCTAATAACCAGTCTATTTTTAACCTTTAGAGGGAAAACTAGGTAACAGAAAATAATTTTTATATCCAGGGAAGAAGGATTTAAAATTAAGAAATAGAAATCATACTGCAGAAAAGGGAAGTTAAGGTAAAATTAAGTTTGAAGAACTATTTTTTATCAAGTAGGGATGAAATACCATGTTATATGAGTTTCAGGTGGACAACATTGACAACTCTGTACAGTAAGCAGTGGTCACTATAAGTACAGTTACCATCTGTCCCTATACAGTGTTGCTACAGTATAAATGACTATAGTCCCCATGCTGTACTTTTCATCACTGTGACTTATTTATTTTATAACTAGAAGCTTATATCTCTTAATTCCCTTCACCTGTTTGCTCATTCCTCAACTCCTTCCCCTCCAGCAACCACCAGTTTGTTCTCTATTTATGACTAAGTATCTGTTTGTTTGTTCTTGTCACAACAACAACAACAGAGTGTTAATTATGTGAGATGAAGGGTGTGTTAACTAACCTTATTGTGGTAAATATTGTACAATATATGTATGTATCAAATCATACTATGCATGCTAAAGTTAGTGTTACGTCTTTTATATCTCAGTAAAGCCAGAAAATGTTTTAAGCAAAAAAATGCTACAGTAATCAAGATAGTGTGTCTTTGGTGAAAGAATAGACAAATAGATCAATAGAATAGACTAGAGGGCCCAGAAACACAGAGACACAAATACCATCAGTTGACAAAGGCACAAAAGCAATTTGATGGAGAAGTGATGGTGTTTTCCACAAATGGTGCTGGAATGACTAGACATCCTTGTGCAAAATAATTCTAGAACTGTACTTTCCACCTTTCATAAAAATTAATTCAAAATTGGTCACAGACTGAAATGTGAAAGGCAAACTAAAATGTAAAACTCCTAAAAGGTAATATAGGAAAAAAGTCTAGGTGATCTTTTGGTTTGACGATAGTTTATTGGACACAAGACCAAAAACATGATCCTTAAAGAAAAATTGGTAACTTGAACTTCATTAAAATTAAAAACTTTTCTGTGAAAGACGTTAAAAGAAGGAGAAGACAAGCTATAGACCAGGAGAAAATCTTTGCAAAATATACCATATGATAAAGGACTGGTATCCAAAAATATACAAAGAACTTTTAAAGCCGCACAATAAGAAAAGAAACGACCCAATTAAAATGTGGGCAAAATGATAAAATACCTAGGAATAAATCTAAACAAAGAGGTAAAAAATCTATGTACTGAAAACTATATAAAGCTTATGGAAGAAATTGAAGAAGACACACACAAAAAAGGAAGAATATTCCATGCTCCCAGATGGGAAGAACAAATGTTGTTAAAATGTCAATAATACCCAGAGCAATTTACATATTCAATACGGTACCTATCAAAATAATACTAGCATTCTTCACAGAGCTACAACAAACAATCCTAAAATTTGTATGGAACCAGAGAAGACCCTGAATAGCCAAAGCAATCTAGAAAAAGAAAACCAAAGCTGGAGGCATCACAATCCTGGACGTCAAGATGTATTACAAAGCTGTAATCATCAAGACAGTATGGTACTGGCACAAAAACACTCAGATAAAAAGAATAGAATGGAGAACCCAGAAATGGACCCACAAATGTATGGCAAACTTATCTCTGACAAAGCAAGAAAGAATATCCAGTGGAATAAAGATAGTCTCTTCAGCAAATGGTGTTGGGAAAACCAGACAGCAACATGCAGAAAATTGAACCTGAACCACTTTCTTACACCATACACAAAAGTAAACTCTAAATGGATGAAAGACTGAAATGTAAGACAGAAAGCCATCACAATCCTAGAGGAGAAGGCAGGCAAAAACCTCTTTGACCTTGGCCGCGGCAACTTCTAACTCAACATGTCTCCAGAGGCAAGGAAAACAAAAACAAAAATGAACTATTAGGACCTCATCAAAATAAAAATCTTCTGCACAGTGAAGGAAACAATCAGCAAAACTGAAAGGCAACCAGTGGAATGGGAGAAGATACTTGCAAACAACATATCAGATAAAGGGTTAGTATCCAAAATCTATAAAGAGTTTATCAAACTCAATACCCAGAAAATAAATAATCCAGTGAAGTGGGCAAAAAACATGAATAGACACTTGTCCAAAGAAGACATTCAGATGGCCAACAGACCAGAAAAAATGCTCGTCATTCATCATGAGGGAAATACAAATCAAAACCACAATGAGATACCACTTCACACCCATCAGAATGGGTAACATGGCTAACAACTCAGGCAACAACAGATGTTGGCAAGGATGCAGAGAAAGAGGATCTCTTCTGTACTGCTGGTGGGAATGCAAACTGGTGCAGCCACTCTGGAAAACAGTATGGAGGTTCCTCAAAAAATTAAAAATAGAACTACCATATGACCCAGCAATTGCACTGCTAGGTAGTTTTCCAAGGGATAGAGGTATGCTGTTTTGAAGGGGCACATGCACCCCAATGTTTATAGCAGTGCTATCAACGATAGCCAAAGTATGGAAAGAGCCCAGTGTACATCGATGGATGAATGGATAAAGAAGATGTGATACACACATACACACACAATGGAGTATTACTCAATCAAAAAGAATGAAATCTTGCCATTTGCAACTACGTGGATAGAACTAGAGGGTATTATTCTAAGTAAAATTAGTCACAGAAAGAGAGATATCCTGTGACTTCACTCATATGAGGACTTTAAGATACAAAGCAGATGAACATCGGGGAATGGAAGCAAAAATAATATAAAAACAGGGAGGGGGGCAAAACATGAGAGACTCTTTTATAAATATAGAGAACAAACAGGGTTGCTGGAGGGGTTGTGAGAGGGGGAATGGGCTAAATGGGTAAGGAGCATTAAGGAATCTACTCCTGAAATTACTGTTGCACCATATACTAACTAACTTGTGTGTAAATTAAAAAATAAATTATTAAAATAAAATGTGGGCAAAAGATCTGAACAGGTACCTCACTAAAGACACTACACAGATGACAAACAAATATTCGAAAAAATAATGCTCAACATCATTTTTTATTAGGGAATTACAAGTTAAACAACAGTAAGATTCCCCCACATACTTTTTGTTTTCAAAAAAAATTTTTTTAATGTTTGTTTATTTTTGAAGGAGAGAGACAGAGCACAAGTTGGGGAGGGGTAGAAAGATAAGGAGATAGAATCCGAAGTAGGCAGGCTCCAGGCTCTCAGCTGTAAACACAGAGTCTGATGGTGCTGCTTGAACCCGCGAACCATGAGATCATGACCTGAGCCAAAGTTGGTTGCTTAACCGACTGAGCCATGCAGGCACCCCCACCACACGCTTATTAAAATGGCTAAAATCCAAAACAATGACAATGACAAATGATAGTGAGGGTGTGGGGCAACAGGAATTCTAATTTATTGCTGATGGGAAGGCAAAATGGTATAGCTACTTTGGAAAACAGTTTGACACTTCCTTACAGAAGTAAAATACTTTTACCATGCTGCCTACCACTTGTACTCTTAATATTTACCAAAATGAGTCAAAATTTATCTCTGTATAAAAAAACCTGCGTACAAATGTTTATTGCAATTTTATTTGTAATTTACCAAACTTGGAAGCCACCAAGATATTCTTTAATAGGTAAATGGATAAATTGTGGTATATCCAGCACTAAAAAGAAATGAGCAGGGCACCTGGGTGGCTTAGTCAGTTAAGTGTCAGTTAACTTCACGTCAGGGCATGATCTCACGGTTCCTGGGTTCAAGGCCCATATTGGGCTCTGTGCTGACAGCTCAGAGCCTGGAGCCTGCTTTGGATTCTGTGTCTCCCTCTCTCTCTGTGTCTCTCCTGCTTGCTCTCTCTCTCAAAAATAAATAAACATTAAAAATTAACAAAAAAAGAAATGAGCTATCAAGTCTCAAAAATATTCTGAGGAATCTTAAATGCATTTGGTAATGATTCCAACTTGCAAAAGCTAGTACTGTGATTCCAACTGTATGACATTCTGGGATGGCAAAACTGTGGAGAAAGTAAAAAGATCAGTGGTTTCCTCATGGAGAGAGAAGGAAGGAGGAATCGATGGAACACGGGATTTTTTAGGGCAGTGAAACTATTCTGCATGATTCTATAAAAGTATATACATGATGCAAATTGTGAACCCTAATGTAAAGTATGGACTTCAGTTGATAACATATCAATATTGGTTTATCAATTGTGAAAAATGTACCACACTAATGTAAGATGTTAATAATAGGGGAAATTGGGGAGGTAGGAAGTTATATGGGAACTCTGTACTTTCTTGAAATAAAACAGTAAAAAAATATATATATACAAACAATAAAAAAAAATTTAAGTTAAATATTAGCCATCCCATATGTTTCAACTTAAAAGTACATACTCCTTCACTCTTAAGCAAAGTGGTATCAGTCTCGTGCTTCACTCTGGACCCTCTGCCATGCCTGATGTCTTTGAGTCTGGAGACTCTGGTGTAGTATGTCTTTTTTAATTTTTTATTATTTTTAAAATTTTTTTTAAATTTACTTAGCATGAGCAGGGGAGGGTCAGAGAGAGAGAGAGAGACAGACAGACAGATTCTGAAACAGACTCCAGGTTCTGAGCTAGCTGTCAGCACAGAGCCTGATGCGGGGCTCGAACCCACGAATCATGATATCATGACCTGAGCCAAAGTCGGACGCTTAATCCACTGAGCCACCCAAGGGCCCCTGGTGTAGTGTGTCTAAAGAACAAAATCTCTGCCTCCTTTATTTGTGAGAGGAGTACTTGGGACCTGGTAATCTTGGTAGGGGGCAGGCACATGTGTTTAGCTGTTTCTCATACAGACTTCCAAGCACTTCCTCTGTGGCTGCCCGCCCTACCGCTCTTTCTTTGAGATAACATGTCTCCACATCCTTAACTTTTCCAGGGTTTTTGTTCACATCCACTTGCTGATTGTGTTTAAGTATCCCTTCATAAGCAAGCACTTTGGTTTTAGCTTCCTCAGCTCTGCAAAATAATTACCATGCTTTGTCAGTTCCGCCTCTACAAAAATTTATTGTGTCTTCTATTGTTTTCCTTCGTGTTCTCTTTATTTTGAAGATTTGTATCTTCTTTATTCATTTACTATTGTTTTGGTGAGATTTCCAAAGGAAGTAGAGAAGCATATCTATGTTTATTATGTCTTATTTAACCAGTTTTTTCATTTTCAATGAGATTCTTAAAAATTTTGTTTTCTTCTGTTTTTAATAACTATACCAATTTATTGATTATATGTGTTCTCTTTAGAACTCTGAGGAGTTCTGTTTAGGCAGATGCTACACAAAAATGATGCTTTTTGTTTTTTAAAAATTTTTAACTTATTTTTGAGAGAGAGAGAGTATGAGCACAAGTAGAGGAGTGGGGCAGAGAGAGATAGAGAGGGAGACACAGAATCTGAAGCAGGCTCCAAGCTCCAAGCTGTCAGCACAGCCCAATGCAGGGCTCAAACCCATGAACCGTGAGATCATGACCTGAGCCAAAGTTAGATGTTCAACTGACTGAGCCACCCAGGTGCCCCCAAAATGATGCTTTTTAAATGACAGACTTAAAATGTCTGGGAAAACATAGTTGTGAACTAAATACATGATTTTAGTTATTCACAGGGCTTAGAGCTCCTGCCAGAGGATTGTTACTCTTTGGTCCACCTGGAAATGGAAAAACAATGCTGGTAAGAATTATTTTAAAATTTGAATATTCTGTTTAGATAATTAGAGATAATATTGTGGAAAAAAAGTTTATGTTGCCTCTGAGTTACTTTTATGATATTTTTTGCCATAGTATGCTTCTCCTAAGTTTTTAAACTTAGTTTAAAATGTTTTCAATGAAGAAATAGATGGAAAGCACATTACGTTCTCTCAAGTAGTATGTTTTGGAATGGTTAAATTTAACAATGTAATTTTCATTAATTTCCCAAGTTAAATAATAACATTTTTATCTCAAAAGAGCTTACCTTCCTATATTGGGTATCTTCCTATCCCTTGATTTTTTTTTTCTTTCCTAAATTAACAGCTTTATTTAAATATTCAGCAAAGAGGCGCATGGGTGGCTCAGTCTGTTAAGCGTCTGACTCTTGATTTTGGCTCAGGTCATGATCTCAGTTTGTGAGTTTGAGCCCCATGTCAGGCTCCGAGCTGACAGTGTGGCCTGTTTGGGATTCTCCCTCTTTCCTCTCTCTCTGCGTCTCCCCTGCCTGAGCTTTCTCTCTCTCTCAAAATAAATAAAAACTTTAAATAATCAGGATAATACACTTTTTTCTTTCTTTTTTATTGAAGCATAATTGACCTACAATATTTTTTTTTCAGTACCTTTTGCCCAAGTTTTTACTGGGATCTGGATACCTCTTCGGTACAGTTCTTTTAGAGGAGAAAAGTAAGGAGGCAAAGAGTTTAGCTGTTTGTCTTTCTCCAGTTATCTTTCTATATTTAAAAAGGGAATAACACCCTTTTTAAAAAAAACCTCTTCCTGTCCATCTCCCTTAGAAAAAATAAGGAGAATGGAAAGAAGGGAAAGAAGCATAGCTCTTCCTAGACCTTTTCCTCATTGCTGAGAAGAAACACATTGATTGCTACATATCAGGAATTGTGTCATATTTTATATTTTTTGGAAAATCTTTTCTAGTGTTTAAATTGACTAAATGTGGTTCTTTTTTTAAAAAATTTTTAATGTTTATTTGAGGGAGAGTGAGAGGGAGGGGTAGCACGAGTGAGGGAGGGGCATAGAGAGAGAAGGAGACACAGATTCGGAAGCAGGCTCCAGGCTCCAAACTGGCAGCATAGAGCCTGATGTGGGGCTCAAACGACAAGCCGTGAAGTTATGACCTGAGCCCAAGTTGGATATTTAACTGACTGAGCCATGTGGACACCCCTCAAATGTTCTTTTTAAAGGAAGATAGTGAACTAATACAATGTTTTGTCCTTGTGATTTTTAAGGCTAAAGCAGTAGCTGCAGAATCTAATGCAACCTTCTTCAATATAAGTGCTGCAAGTTTAACTTCAAAATATGTGAGTGTTCTTTTCTCAGTATTGTCATATTTTACGTTGCTGTCTAACTGTAACTAAGTATAAATGGTAATAACATTACACAAAAAATATTTTTGAGTTTTATATCTATTATTTAGATATGATGGACATTAATCACTCTTCACAACAAAGTTAGGCTCTTTTAAAGTTAGAATTGTGCTGTCAAATACTGTTTTAGTTTGCTGGGGCTGTGTAACAAAGTACCATCAACACAACAGAAATTTATTGTCCTATAGTTTTGAAGACTAGAAGTCCAAGATCAGGTATTGGCAGAGTTCTCATTTTGATAAAGTAATTAAAAGTAACTGTTAAATGATACCTCTTTTCTTGGTTATATTTTATTTTCTATGTGGAATTGTGTAAGTGAATTGTTATTAAAGCAGGTGTACCCAACATCATACACATAGTATAATGGAAAACACGGTCTTGGAAGTTAGGAGATAGAGATTCCAACTTAACTGTTGGGTACTGACTGGCCTTAAGAAAACACCACTTTTAGGCCTCAGTTCATTTATAAAAAATTGTGGTAAGCAGGTGATCTCTTAAAGGTCCTTCAGAATATTTGCTCTGTGATTCTAAATATGAGGCCATTCTTTTTTTTTAGTTAAGTTTTTAATTTAAAAAATGATGCCACTTAGAGGATGGAGGAGTTTTTACACTGGATTACCCCAAGCCTCATGACCCTTTTATTAGTTGCTTTTAATGCATCGAATTGTTTTATTAGAACGTTTCAGACCCTGGAGTGTCACAAGGGGTGTTTATAAACCTCCTTGGCTACCTAGAAATACTTTCAAACTTTTTGTCACTGATACTGTGAGAGTTAATTTAAGTTTAGTAGAGCACTTGGCAACTTAACTGGTCTATAAATGTACCCTGCAACCGAGGGCTTAAGAAATATGTACAGTATCTCTTTTCTCCCCTAATGTTCTGTCTCCTCACTAGTTGCACCCCTAATAGTTCTTCCATTCTCAAGTCTTAGGAGTGTAGGGTCAAGCAAAACAGAGATCGATTTCATTTTTTAAAGTATTTACCAGACCAGTCCTAGTTTCAGCACCAAAAAAATAAAAAAGTACTTAGACTGTATTAAGTAATAGTCTTTTTTTTCTCTTTTATAAGGGACAGTTCAGTAACCCTACTCCCCCAATTTCTTAAACCAAATCTTTGGTTGTTGCAAAGAAAGGAAATTAAATTCCTAGATTCTACACTTTCAGTGATGAAATTTAAACAGCTGGAATAATGTTGCATTTTATGTATACTATAGTGTATAATGCCTTGTTTTTAGGTGGGAGAAGGAGAGAAATTGGTGAGAGCTCTTTTTGCTGTGGCTCGAGAACTTCAGCCTTCTATAATTTTTATAGGTAAGAACATGTTTTCTAACTATGTTAGTTGAATATTTATGAAATTCCCCTCTCCAAATCTGAGTGATATGATAAGAAAGATTATTCAGAAGGAAAACGTTTTCAGGAAGTGCAGCGTTAAAGACTAATGAATTGCTTAGGACCCACAATATTAATAACTTAAGTAGTAAACTAGATTAATCTCAGAGGACTCATGTATAGCTTGGCTTTAAATTAAAGTCTTATCCTTTTATTTCCTTTAGATGAAGTTGATAGTCTTTTGTGTGAAAGAAGAGAAGGAGAACATGATGCTAGTAGACGTCTAAAAACTGAATTTCTAATAGAATTTGATGGTGTAAGTATTGATTATGGTATTTTTAAGGTAGCATCTTAGTGTATATATTTTCCAATTAAATGACTCAAGTTAGAAGTACAGATATCTTTATCATATTTTTGTTATCACTTTACCTAAAAGTATTGAAAACTATTTTTGTCTTATAGGTACAATCTGCTGGAGATGACAGAGTGCTTGTAATGGGTGCAACTAACAGGCCACAAGAGCTTGATGAGGCTGTTCTCAGGTATAGGGATTTATGTAGAAACACATATCAGTTACAGGTGTATTTGCTCCTGTGTTCATATCATATGTCTTATTTCCTTCAGTCTCAATTTGAAGACCAATCATTTCCCTTTTGTTATTCATCCTTTGGCCTCTTGTTACCAACTAAAGATTTTGAAGACAGAGGCAACATGATACACGAAAACTAGTTTTCACTTTGGCTGCAGGCAAATTGTTTATTTCTTCTGATTAGGATTAAATTATCTTAAAACCAGAATTGATTCTTACACTTCTTTTACTGGGCTTCCTGAAAAGCCAATAAAAGCAGGATTCATGGAAACTATGCTTTGTGTTCTTGTATGATTGAACAAATTTATTCCCTTCCTACTAGAAAGATGGTTTGACTAAGCATAAAATTCTTGGGCCTCCCTTTCTTTTCCTGATGAATTTATTACATTGCTCCATTGTTTCTAGGATTAAACGTTGCAGTGTAAAAGTCTGAAGCCAGCCTGCTTTTTATTCACATTTATGGATTAGCTTGATTTTTTTTTTTCTCTTTACTGGATGTAATTTTTAACCATTGAAATCTAGTTATTTGAAAAAGATGTTGATCTGTGTTTATTTTTTCTGGGATTTGGTGTTTAAATTGAGAGTTAGGAACCTCTTTTGTTTTAGGAACATTATTTTTAATACTACCTTTAATTGTTTTTTCCTGATATATTATTCTGGTTTTTTTCTTTCACACAATTTATGCATTGTTTTGCATCTTTTTGTCTTCCATACCTTTAATATCTTTTCTAATCCTTCTTAACTCTTAGGTCTTTTTGTTTGTTTGTTTGTCTTCTTGTTTGTTGTCCTTATTTCTTACTGGGTTTCTGTCCAATCTTCTTGTGCTACTACTCTTGTAATCTCTGTGTCTTTGGTGGTTTTCTTCTTTCTTTTCATTGCTTTCCGGATCTCTGCATTCCCATTTTTCATCTTCTGTTGTCTTAATTCCTTGAGCTTTTGTATATCATTGCCCTGAGACTTTATAGCTCATTGAGCTCTTGTTTCATAAAAGATTTTTTTTATTAAATAATTTTATTTCACAGAAATATATTTGGTCACAAATTTAATTTGCTCTATGACAATATCTTATTGTGTATATTCTCTATATTTATTATAATTGTTTCCCTTTTTTTAGCACTTAAAAGAATAGCCATGTGCTTTTGCCTGTTTTGCTTACTATTTTTATTTCAATAAAGGGGAGTTTTCTTGGAAAACCTAGTTGTGGAGTCATACTATAGGAGAATGGCTATGGAGCAAGTATCTTGAGTTGTCGTCTGAATAGACTGGATTAGCAGGCAGTCTCCCTGAGTCACAGTCAAACCATACCTGATAAAGATTAGTCAATGCAAGACAGTTTGTGATCTTGCCGGACTGATTGATGTCTTCTTACAAAGATGATGTGTCTTCGAGTTTCTCTCTTCAGCCTTACCTGGCTTGCAATTCCCCTGCTCCTGCCTAACTAGGTTTCACAAGATTTGCAGAGTGGTTCTTCACATGCTTATTTATATTATGGGGGTTGGCTTTATGCCTCCTCAGATTGTGCTCTGTTTCCTTTGGAAAACTCTGTGCTCAGATAGCTGTGTCTGGAATCTATAGCAGCAGATCCTGTGTGTATCCTCTTTTGCCACTATAATTTTCAGTGCCCTAGGCAGCCCTTCTTTCTACACTTTAGTTGTGTAAATGTTACCTAGTTTGTTGATAATGAAGTTTGCATTTCTGTTTCTGTGGTCCTTTTTGATTTTAGTTGTTTTCCGTTTCAAGAAGACAGCGGAGATCTCTTTATTCTGCTTCTCATACCAAATTTTTTGTTTTAATAGCATTATTGCTATTAAAACCATATAGGAACATGACAATATTGAATTAAGGATTTTTAAACATTATCTAGAGAGTTTTAAAGAGTAACTCACGGGGCACCTAGCTGGCTCAGTCGTGTGACTCTTTATCTTGGGGTTATGAGTTCAAGACTCATGTTGGGTGTAGAGGTTATGTAAAAATAAAGTCTTAAATAACTTTATACTTTAATGACTACTAAAATGCATTCAGATACCTTGACTATTCTACTTAAAACCTTATTCTTGTCATTTGCTACTTGAACAGAGTTACCTGTAAATTCAAAACTATGTTTCTGAAGTTGTTCCAATCCTTTTTTTTAGGCGTTTCATCAAACGGGTATATGTGTCTTTACCAAATGAAGAGGTATGTGTCTATTTTTGAATTTTTTTTTTAACACAGAAACCAGGACTACCATCTTGACAATAGTGATCTTCCAATTATTGGTACAGCCAGGTTGGAAAACAATTTGGCAGTTTCTTAAAAAGATAAATGTAAACTTGCCATAAGACCCGATAAGTCCATTCCTAAGAATTTTCCCAAGACAGGTGAAAACATATGTCTACACAAAGACATGTAAAAGAATTTTTATAGCACCATTATAAATAATAGCCAAGAACTGTAAGGAGTCTAAAACGTTCATATATTAGACAATGGATAAGCAAATATGGTTTATACATTTAGTGGAATACTGTTTAGCAAATAAAAGGGTTGAGATACTTACATATGCTGTAATATGGAAAAACCTCAAAAACATACTAAGTGAAAGACACCAGATGTAAATGATAATCTATCATGTGATTCCATTTGTATGAAATGTCCAGAAAAGGGAAATTCCTAGAAACAAAGGAAATTGTGGTTTGCAAAGGCTAGAGATGGGAGTGGGGACTAACTGCAAATAGGCATGATTACACTTTTTGGGGTGATAGAAATATTCTAAAAGTGGATTTTGGTGATGGTTGCAAAACTGTATATTTATTAAAAATCATTGAATGTTTCACTTACAATGGGGAGAATAGTGTTATATGAATTCATACCTCATATAAAGTGTTTTTTTAAAAATCGTGGTTGTCTAGCTCAGACCCTTAACATCCTTATTAATAGCAGCGGCTAATTCGTAGTGCCTTATTTGGATTATCTTTAAGTCTCTCAAGAACTCGCAAAAAATGGTAGTTTTAACTCTAATTTACAGACATGAGTGAAGCTCTAAGAATTAGAGTGATTCGTGTGTGATCATTCAGCTCATAAATAAGAGTCAGGATTTGGATCAAATTTTCGGATATTTCATTAAGCTAATTCTTCAGACTGATAATTTTTTAATATTTCTTCTCAGACACGACTACTTTTACTTAAAAATCTATTATGTAAACAAGGAAGCCCATTGACCCAAAAAGAACTAGCACAACTTGCTAGGTGAGTAATTTGATTTGGTTTATCTTAAAACTTTTTTTTTTTTTTTAAGAATTCTTCTTCTTTTTTGTTTAAAGTAAATTCAAGTATGAAATGAGTAATTTTTTTTCAGAAAACTGCTTGTCTTATTCTCTGCGTCCTTTATGTTTTTTTATCTCTCATTGTTACCTAAATTTAAATTTCTAGATCCTCTACAAGACATGACCTAAATATCTGATGGCAGTACATGCTTTTTATAAACTTATTAAAACTTACAAGTGGTATTAAAATAGTTTAAAAATTTTAAGACTCTTATCTCTGCCCACACCAACACAAATATTTTCATATAAATTTGTACTTTATGTTGCACATCATTTTTTTAAGTTTCACATCTTCATTTATAAGTGGTGTACTTAAGTAGAAACTTAATATAGGAGATGCACTTTTTGAATTTTAGTCACTGAAAAATCTCACAAAGTAATTTTGAAGTATGTGAATAGCTAGTAATTTTAGTAAACACTCTGAGTCCCAGGATACCTATGAAGAAAGAATGAATTCAATACTTGGAAATATTGAGGTTGTTCTTTGTAATTTCAGTAAAGAATTCAACTAATAATGTTTGATCTCTATAGTTATTTAACATAGTATATGATAAGCAAATGCTTTCTTTTCCTGTTTTATTTTCTTCTTCCTCTTTGCCCTCCCTAGTTCTTAGTTCCCTTTGATAATCTCTTGGCTGCCCAGGACTCTGCACTGTGGCATCCCATTCAGGTGTGCCTCTTTTTGCCAATGTCTTCTACCCCAGACCCTTCCTTCGCCCTGTCTGTCCTGTATTTAAAGAAATGTACCTTGGCCACCTGACTGGCTCTGTCAGTAGAGCATGCAGCTCTTGATCTCAGGGTTCTGAGTTCAGGCCCCACATTAAGTGCAGAGCTTACTTGAAAAAATTTAAAAAAATTTTAATAAAAAAAAAAAAGGAATCTACCTTGACTGGCAGTGTTCTTTGTCAAAATAAAGAAACATTAACTTCATTAACTTACAGAGCACTAATTAATGGTTATGTGTCAGTTGGCCAGCAATGGCTTATGGCTGTTGTATTTACAATGTAATGGAGCTTCCTGGAGATATGCCTTAATCTAAAGGAATGGTTCTTATGATGAAAATTTGTGACATTCATTCTAAGGAGCCTACCTGCCATAGATGGTTTTGTTTGTTTTCAGCAAGTGGACCTTCCTGTGCCCTAAAATCAAAGTGCGTAGCTGTCTGCTTGATGACAGAGGCAAACTAGATTTTACCCTCTTTCTACACAGAGGAGTTTAAATCTGCAAAGATGAAAATAATTTGCTCTTTCTTCCTTTCCATTCTCAGAATGACTGATGGATATTCAGGAAGTGATCTAACAGCCTTGGCAAAAGATGCAGCACTGGGTCCTATCCGAGGTATGTGTACAGAGCTTGAAACATTTAGACCTAATTACTAGACCACTTTCAAAGTTTAAGAAACCCTATTGAGAAGTGTTTTTTTGTTTATTTGTTTTTAGGTAGTAGTAGGAGATCATTGAAGCTGCTGGAAAACTTGAAACAAAGTAGTTTCTTTTTCTTTTTAAATTTTTAATGTTTATTCTTTAGAGAGAGAGAGAAGGAGACAGAGCATGAGGGTGGAGGGGCAGAGAGAGAGGGAGTCACAGTGTCCGAAGCAGGTTCCAGGCTCTGAGCTGTCAGCACAGAGCTCAGGATGAACCGCGAGATCATGACCCAAGTCGAAGCTGGACACTTAATCAACCGAGCCATCTAGGCATCCTGGTATGAAGTAGTTTCTAGACTGAATGTAAAGGGCCTGGTAAATATTTTAGGCTTGTGGGGCCGCATATGCTCTTCATTGCATATTCTTTTGTGTTATTGTTTGTTTTTAAAAAAAAAACCAAAAATGTGAAACCATTCTTAACTCACAGACCATACAGAGACGTCCATGGGTCAGTAGACTGTGACCTCTATTATAAACAACAGGTTTCAGTTTTTTATTTTAATTAAAAAATTTTTATTATTGAAATATAGTTAACATACAAGATTATATTTATTTCAGTACACATAGTGATTAGCTCTGTACATTAAACAATATTCACCTTGATAAATTACCATCTGTCATATGTTTCACTTTTTTTTTTTTTTTTTTTTTTTAGTTTTTTTTTTTTTTTTTTTTTTTTTTGTTTAGTGTGTTTTTTTTTTTTTCATGGAGGGAGACACAGAATCCGAAGTAGGCTCCAGGCTCTGGGGTGTCAGCACAGAGCCCACTACGGAGCTGGAACTCATGAACTATGAGATCATNCATACAAGATTATATTTATTTCAGTACACATAGTGATTAGCTCTGTACATTAAACAATATTCACCTTGATAAATTACCATCTGTCATATGTTTCAACTTTTTTTTTTTTTTTTTTTTTTAAGTTTTTTAATGTTTATTTTATTTTTGGGAGAGTGTGAGCTGGGGAAGGGCATGGAGGGAGACACAGAATCCGAAGTAGGCTCCAGGCTCTGGGGTGTCAGCACAGAGCCCACTACGGAGCTGGAACTCATGAACTATGAGATCATGACCTGAGGTGAAGTCAGACGCTTAACCGACTGAGCCACCCAGCCACCTCTGTTTCCCTTCGTGATAGTAGGTAGCCAGCAGAAAACATAAAGGAAAAGAAAATATTTTTAAGAAGCAGAAAAGAAAAATAAAGGGAAAATGTTCTTACTTGCTTTTGGGCTTTTTTCAACTTCGATACTCTGATATCACTTGAAATTAAAGTATCTAAGAGAAGTTTTTACTTGTATTATTATATCTTTTGAGGAATTGCTTTGTGTTGATTCATGGTTATTTGTTGATTCTGAAAATACCATTCTGATACCACTTTAGACTAGATATTCTCAGCTGCTTTTCCACAGGCAGCATGGGCAGTGGATGGGTGAGGCTCTTAACTATGCACTCAGATTGCTGGCTGTGGTGATAAAATAGAACATGGAACATGCAGCTTCTAGAACACATCTTGTGCAATAAGACAGTGTACTGACTCAGAATTGCTGCTTTGGAGAAAAATAAGTATAACCTTGAAAATGTATTTTGAGATTCTGGGCAAAGCATTCTAGTCAAACAAACTCTTGCTGCTAGAGGCATAAAATCTTGTTCAGATAGTGGACTCAAACAGTAGCTAATATATAAACCATTTGTATTTTTTCAGAATATTTTAGCTATTATTTTGAAGCAGACAAAAGCTGTTGGCTTAAAAAAAAATAACCTAGAGCCTTTGTAAAGAACAAGTTGAATCTTTTAAGTTCCCTCTCAGATTTGTAAAATTTATGAATCTTAGGCAATATGCAAAGAAATTGAATGCCTCTCAGTTACTAAGAAGGAATATTATTCTAAGCATTTATAAATTGTGCTTAATATTGTGTGTCTTTTAATATAAATACTTTATATCAAGCATGTACTTTTAGACCATTGTACTTGGTTTTGCTTTTCAGCAATTTAAACTTAGAAATCTTTTATTTTAAGTGGCTGTCTTATATTTTACAGAACTGAAACCAGAACAAGTAAAGAATATGTCTGCCAGCGAGGTATACTGTTTTATAATTATCTTTTCTTTGCTCTGATTCTCTATATTGTAAGACTCCTCTTTTATGTGGATTTTTGTCTCTGATTTGTTTAGAAGCTAGAAGAAGTTATCTTTGCTTCATTTCAAAATACAGAGACATATCAAATTACAGTCTCTTACAGTGTTCTTTGGTAATGGACAAAAAACATTGTACATAGTCATTAAGTCATTTTCTGTCAAATCATGTTATGTAACTACTAAACAGAAGAAAATCATGGAAAACTTGAGGATTTTACCCTTTCTAACAAGTTAATTCCTTGGTATTCTATTAGTTTTTCAGTGTTTGTTTTCCTCTTTATAAAAGCAATACCATTGTAATGTAATTCATTACCTTTTGTTAATGTGGTAGGCCCTCTTATGAGGTTTCTTTTGAAAAAGATTGCCTGGAAAGTATAAAGTTGGATATGCAGAATGATCATAATAACTATGTAAGCAAACTTTTAAAATCAGTCTTTTTTTTTTCTTTTTCTTTTTTTTTTTTTTTTTTAAATATTCTTATTTATTTCTAGGAGAGAGAGAGAGACAGCGTGAGCAGGGGAGGGTCAGAGAGAGAGGGAGTCACAGACCGAAACAGGCTCCAGGCTCTGAGCTGGCAGTCAGCACAGAGCCCGACGTGGGGCTCGAACCCACGAACCGCGAGATCATGACCCAAGCGAAAGTCGGACGCCCAACCGACCAAGCCACCCAGGCGCCCCTTAAAATCAGTCTTAAATTATATTTGTAACTTACATGTCAGATATTTTTTACTGCCCAAGTTTCACTAGCTATTAAAGGGACAGTGAGCTGTTAACATAGAGTGAAAGTATTGAGAACATTTTGGCAGTCTTTTTTCTCTAAGCTTCCAAGTAAACTTAGTTGTTTTCAGTATCTTGTGCATGGTAGTTAATCAACTACATTACTAAGAATGCCTTCATACTTATTGTACCACCACTCCATTTATTTTATTAAATTTATTTTTATTAAAACAATTTTTTTTAACATTTATTTTTGAGAGAGACAGAGCACAAGCGGGGGAGGGGCAGAGAGAGAGGGAGATACAGAATCTGAAGCAGGCTCCAGGCTATGAGCTGTCAGGACAGATGCAGGGCTTGAACTCACAAACTGTGAGATCATGACCTGATTCGAAGTCAGACGCTTAACCCTACTGAGTCACCCAGGCGCCCCCACTATTCCATTTTAAAAGTCTTGTTTGTCTAAAGTGTGTTTGATATGAATGAAGCTGAGGAATAGAGAATTCCACATACCTTCTTTGGTATCTAGCTTAAAAATTCACATTTATTTACTTTTAAATGTTTTATTTTTTTTATTTTTTTATTTTTAGAGAGAGTATGCACAGAGGAGGGGCAGAGAGGGAGACAGAGGATCTTAAGCAGATTCTGTACTGTCATTGCAAAGCCCAGCACAGGGCTTGATCTCACTAACCAAGAGATCATGACCTGAACAGAAACCAAGAGACAGCCCCTTAACTGACTGAGCCATCCAGGCACCCCTTAAATATTCACATTTAAAGTGTGAGTCCCAAGTCCCTTTTATCTGATTTATAATTTTAATTCCACATATCTTAATTCTTTTTTATATGTAAGTACTATATAATTTGTGTTCCCAAAGTGTCATGTGGATTTTTAAAAATAGTTTTAGGTATAATTTATTAACAACATCCCACAAACATATTACTTTTTTAATGATAATATAGCTTAAACCTGATAGTATGTGACTGCTTAGGGAAGAGAAATTCTTACGAATCCCTTTTTTTTTTTTTTTTTGTTTGAGAGAGAGAGAGAGAATGCAGGTGTGAGAGAGGGGCAGAGGGAGAGAAAGAGAGACTCTTAAGCAGGCTCCATGCTCAGTATGGAGTCCATGCAGTTCTTGATCCCACAACCCTGAGATCATGACCTGAGTTGAAATTGGGAGTCGGACATTCAACTGACTAAACCATCCAGGCACCCTGGTCCATTTTTCGCCCTCAACTCTGTCCATTATTATTTGATGAGAAAAGAGACCTGTTTTCTACTGATAGTAGCTCTAACCTTTGTCTATATCTTACCCATTCCATGTATGCATATGAGAACATAGAGCAACATTTTTATGCACTGAACAAAGTCATCTATAGTTCCTGTTTTATTTGAAGAATAAAGAATTTTTGAGTCTATTTTCTTTTTTAGTAACTCATGACTATTTTTTTTAAGTTTATTTATTTTGAGAGAGAGAAAGAGAGTGTGCACACAAGCAGGGAAGGGGCAAAGAGGGAAAGAGAGAATCCCAAGTAGGCTCTGTGCTGTCAGTGCAGAGCCTGACCCAGGGCCTCATCTCGCAAACTGTGAGATTATGACCTGAGCCGAAATTAAGAGTTGGATGCTTGACTGACTTAGCCACCAGGTGCCCCAGTAACTCATGACTTTATTTTTTTTTTTTTATTTTTTATTTTTTTTTAAATTTATTTCTAGGAGATAGAGAGAGACAGCGTGAGCAGGGGAGGGTCAGAGAGAGAGGGAGTCACAGACTGAAACAGGCTCCAGGCTCTGAGCTGGCAGTCAGCACAGAGCCCGACGCGGGGCTCGAACCCACGAACCGCGAGATCATGACCTAAGCGAAAGTCGGACGCTTAACCGACTAAGCCACCCAGGCGCCCCAATAACTCATGACTTTAAAACAAGATAGATCTGAGGGACCTCCATAGCGTTCTCCAGAGTAGCTGTACCACTTTAGGTGTCTGTTGCCATATATCAAATTGCCCAGAAACTTAGCTTAAAGTGACATGCATTTATTACCTCACATATTCATGGAGTTGGGAATGTGGGTACAGCGTAACTGAGTTCTCCACTTCAAGCTCTCTCAGAGCATTGCAATCAAGGTATTGGCTCAGGGTTGCTTACAGAACTGTAACGAAGATGCTAGCTAGGGCTGTAGTCATTATCAGGCTTAGTTGCGGCAGACCTGCTTCCAAGCTCACTCACGTGCTTCTTTGACAGATTCACTTCTTCATGCGGTGTTGAGGTGAGAGCCTCAGTTTTCTTTGGCCGTTTGCTGAAGGCCACCTTCAGTTCTTTGCCAAATAGGCTTCTCTCCAGTATAGCAATTGCTTCATCAAAGCAAGCAAGCAAAGCCAGGAAGATGAGAAAGTGTCAGGAGGATGGAGGTCAGAGTCTTTATAACTTAATCCTGAAAGTGATATTCCATCACTTTTGCGGTATTCTGTTCTTAATGTCTAGTTAAGGGGAAGGCATTACAGAAGGGCATCTTTAACAAGAGGCAGGAATCATTCCAAGACATGTCAGAAGATGCCCACCATTTCTGTAAATCAGTTATAACTTTTTTTCTTAACGTTTAAAGGTTTACATTTGGCCAGGAAATAAGCTTTTTACATTAAAATGTGCTGCCTCGGGGCACCTGGGTGGCTTAGTCAGTTAAGCGTCCGACTTTTGCTTAGGTCATGATCTCGTGGTTCGTGGGTTCGAGCCCCGCGTCGGGCTCTGTGCTGACTGCCAGCTCAGAGCCTGGAGCCTGTTTCAGTCTGTGACTCCCTCTCTCTCTGACCCTCCCCTGTTCACACTGTCTCTCTCTCTCTCCTAGAAATAAATAAAACATTAAAAAAAAAATTAAAAAAAAAAAATAAAATGTGCTGCCTCAACCTTACTTCAGAGCTTTTAGAAGCATTCTTGAATTCTGGGAACAAGGCACATACTGAATTTGCCTATCCTAAGATCTGGAATCAGCAACTCTACAGGAACCTTGCTTCATTTTTTTCTTTTTAAGATTTTATTTGTAAGTAATCTCTTCATCCAGTGTGGGGCTCGAATTCACAACTCTGAGTTCAAGCATCACAGGCTCCACCAACCAAGCCCGCCAGGTGCCTCAAAAACCCTGGTTCATTTTAATGGAGAATAATGTTAAGACTCTGGGTTTAGAAACTCATACTACATTGTTGTTGTTGTTTTTAATTTTTTTTTTTACGTTTATTCAATTTTGAGAACAGAGAGTGCAGGCATAGGAGAGGCATAGAGAGAGGGAGACACAGCATCCGAAGCAGGCTCCAGACTCTGAGCTGTCAGCACAGAGAACAAGGTGGGGCTCAAACCCACCTCAACCGAAGTTTAACACTTAACCAACTGAGCCACCCAGGCACCCCCTTACTAAATTGTTTTTTATTAGTACTGGTGTTAAATTAGCCTTCTCCAATGGCAAGAGCCTGAAAATACACATATTTTTAAAATATCATGAATTTATTCTCATGGAGTACATTTATTCCAGTATTACAGCATAACATCTACTTGAATTTTAATCCCATACCTAAAAATATAATTTTATACACTATTTTAAAAATATGTATGAACCTTATTTCAGTTTTTTTTCATGTTTATTCATTTTTGAGAGAGAGACACAGAGTGTGGGAGGGTCAGAGAGAGAGGGAGACACAGAATCTGAAGCAGACTCTGAGCTGTCAGCACAGAGCACAAGGTGGAACTCAAACCCACAAACGGTGAGATCAGACCTGAGTCGAAGTTGGACACCCAACTGACTGAGCCACCCAGGCACCCCATATGAACCTTATTTTAAACTAAACATTAGAGGGATGCCTGGGTGGCTTAGTCGGTTAAGCGTCCGACTTTCGCTTAGGTCATGATCTCACGGTTCGTGGGTTCGAGCCCCACATCGGGCTCTGTGCTGACTGCCAGCTCAGAGCCTGGAGCCTGTTTCAGTCTGTGACTCCCTCTCTCTCTGACCCTCCCCTGCTCACGCTGTCTCTCTCTCTCTCCCCTAGAAATAAATAAAACATTAAAAAAAAAATTAAAAAAAAAATAAAGTAAACATTAGAGAAGAACACTGAAATTAAAAATGAAACAACTCAATGAATTGTAAGAAATAACACTACGGTTCCATTTGTGACCTTGTTAAAAGTTTTGGTTCTACTGTATACTTTTATCCAGTTTACTTATTTTTTAATCTAATGGTTTTAGTATTAATTACTTGATAGACTTTTAGCTGTTAGTTTTAGACTTATGAGTTAATATACATAAAATGCTTAAAGCAGTTTGGCACTTACATAGTGTCCTGGTATCCATAGTGGCCATACATACTATGGAGACTTAGTGTAATGTGTGGATACTGTGGATCCACATGTAAGTGTCCATGGGTTTAAAAATACATAAATACTCAATAATAACATTTTGAAAACTTTTCTTTAACATTTATTTTTGAAAGAGAGAGAGACAGAGTGGAGGAGGGGCAGAGAGAAAGAGGGAGACAGAGAATCTGAAGCAGGCTCCATACTCTGAGCTGTCAGCACAGAGCCTGACACAGGGCTCAAACTCACGAACTGAAAAATCATAATCCAAGCCAAAGTCGGACCTCTAACTGACTGAGCCACCCAGGCACCCCTTATAATGGCATTTTGGTATAGAAATTAAGGATAAAATCTATTTTTATCAGTCACATTTATGAGATGAGATAAAAACAAGTAATTTGGTTTCTAAAATTGTATACTAGAATTTTGTCATTTTTTAAAGTTTTATTTATTTTTTTAAAGTTTATTCATTGATTTTGAGAGAGAGTGAGGGCACACAAGTGAGCATGATCAGGGGAGGGATAGAGACAGAGGGGGAGAGAGAATCCCAGCAGACTTTGTTTGTACTGTCAGCGCAGAGCCCGACACGGCTTGATTTCACAAACCAGGAGATCATGACCTGAGTTGAAATCAAGAGTCAGACGCTTAATCAACTGAGTCATCCAGGTGCCCTGAGTACACTAGAATTTTATTTAGCCATTATTCAGTACAACTTTAATAACTAAGTGTATTGTCAGGTACTTGTATGTATACACACTTAGGTGAGATGAACTCAATTTGATTTTTATAGTTTAAAAGAATAAGAACTCAATTGTACTGGAATTCTGTGTTTTTAAAAGTTAATGCTAAAAATTTTTGGCTATAAATTCAGGGTATAATGTACTTTGTTTTTAAAACACACAGTTCATACCAGCTTAACTTTATTATTTTTTGAGAAGACATCTTTGTTATTTATTTTTCTCTTTTTCAAGTTAGCTACCAGTTGCTTTTTCCTATATACATTTGTCTCTTACTTAAAAATATCTTATATAAATTTCATATATATGTACACCATACTTTACAGTTTAATTAGAATTTCATCAAAACCTTTAAAACCTCAATTTCTATAACAAATTATATTCAGGAATATCATAGGTAATATATTCATCATCCTTCCACACTTTGGACTTTAGGAAGACCCAGTATGTTTTTATAGCTAAATAAGAAAACATGTAGGGCTCATATAATGATTAAGTGGTTAACAGTATATATCCTTTATTTTTTGACTAAGATTAGGTTACAAGTTACAAATGTGGGTGATTTTCCCAATCTGTGGGTAGCAAGATATCAGAGAGGGTGTGAAGTATTTAGGTTGGGTTTTAGAAGAGTAATAAAAAGAATATATATAAGTATCAGTTGACATATTGTCTCAGATTCTCCTTTAACTTCTTTTTGGGCAAAATACACATGTATATGCTAGTGACAACTTTTAAAATGGATCACTTTGTGCCAAACTCCTTTTGGGTTTTAAAAATCTTTAAGTAGATACAGATACATGTTAACTCAGCATGTTTTGTTCTACATTCTCATAGCCAATTGGTCAGAAACGGAAACAAGAAATGTTGTAAAAGCAGTATTTCCTTAAAAGTCTCATGTGCTTCTTGTTTACTCTTTTCCTTTTTGATAAACCTATTGTGATTTTAGTTAGAGTATGCTTGTAATCAGTGAAACTTGAGAATTCTGAATGGTGGGATAGTGATTCTTTTTTCTGCCTGTCTATATTTTGTCAAATTTTGTATAATGAGTGTCTTCTGTGTTTTTTTAATGCTTTTTTTTTTTTTTTTTTTTTTAGAGACAGACAGACAAAGCGCAAGCAGGGGAGGGACTGAGAGAGAGGGAGACACAGAATCTGAAGCAAGCCCCAGGCTCTGAGCTGTCAGCACAGAGCTCCATTTAGGGCTCAAACTGAAATCGAACGCTTAACCTACTGAACAGAAGAGGTGCCTTCTTCTGTTTTTGTAATGGGAATATACAATGATTTAAAATTTTAATACCTAGGAAGCTAAATGCATTCATTAGTATAGCATTTTTGTAAGATTTCTTACATAGCAAACTTGCCTACCCTGTAATAATATGTAAAATAAGATGATTAATGTAATTTTCTAAGAATATATTTATATAGATTGATAACATTAATAAGCAATAGCATCATTACTTTAATCCATCTTTGGGTTAACTATTGTATATGTGTTCATCATTTGTATTGTCATGTGTTTTTTTAAAATCTAGATGAGAAATATTCGATTATCTGACTTCACTGAATCCTTGAAAAAGATAAAACGCAGCGTGAGCCCTCAAACCTTAGAAGCATACATACGTTGGAACAAGGACTTTGGCGATACTACTGTTTAAGGAAAGACCTTTGTAAGCCTGCAGAGCATTTTGCTTTTGAAGAAAGAAATACACCATCTTCATTGAATAGTGATAAGCTACAGAAATTCAGCCTAAGTTTACAGGACTTTTCAGAGTCTTACAATTACTTGTGCACCCCAGCAGATGAACCATACAAGAAATTTAAATAAAATATACAATGCAAATTGAGTATTTTGTTGAAGGCCTTCTTGCCTATGTTGATAGTTATCCCAGTGGGCACTGTAAGTTAGAGCACAACAAAAACTGATTCTGGTCTTCTTTACCAATATAATCATAATGTAAATAATAATTTGTATATTGTGTTGCAGATGAAAGTATTCAAGAGACAGTGAATGGTAGAAGACACAAGCGCCTTTGGTTGTTTGTCTTCTGATGTCTTTTCTTAAAATAGTAATTTTTCTATTTTCCTTTCCTACTGTTGTCTTTACTACAGATGATTAAAATACCAAACACTCTACTTTTTCTTTTCTCTTTACAAATCCAGTGTGCCAAATGAAACTTCTTCCTATGTAACAGTAATAGGAAAAAGTGTTTTGAAGGTTTTTTCTTTTTCATAAATCTATAGACAGGATACAATTGCATTTTCACTTTTCTGTTACCTTGCTGCCATTTTAGAAAGCCATTTGTTGATACCAACAAAGCAAATCTAGTAATACAGAAAAGGAGAAGGTTAGAAGGTTTGAGTCACTCTGTCATACAACGTGTAGATCAATCCTCATGTGACCTGCAGTATTTGTTTCTAATATATTTGTCAGAAATCTGTTGTAGACTGTTAATTTATTCCTAATGGAGTTTATTTTCTGCCGGATTATTCTAATATTTAAGAAGGTCAATTTTAACTGCCATAAAAGTGGTTCCTGTGTGAGAGAAGGGAAGTACTGAGAGCTAAGACATTTCTAATTTATTGCTTATTGCTTTCTTACTGTTTACAGGATAATTATAAGCCAGTGGATCTACCATCTTTTATTCCTAAAAATGATTAATCCCTTCAATGAAACTTTAAAAATTACTGAATTTTTATACATTGCATACATTTTATAGGTTTCTTGTGCTCACTTTGTTAACTAAAAGTTAGTCTGTTAATCTGCCTTTTGTTCCCCCAAAATGTACAGTAATTCCGTTTCTTGTTTGTATAAGTATGCCTGGATTTTATTATAAAACTGTCATTGTAGGAAGTAGTGACTCATATCATGGCTTTTTAAATATTGTAATAAAGGCAAATGGATATTTGCCCTTAGTTTACTGGTTAAAAGTTTGTTTACAGAAATTTTCTTTGGTGCTTTTGTGTAAGATGTCCTGGGTGGAAAGAATAATTTTATAGTAGTAACAAAGATTTTTTTCATTTAGGGAAAATCCCTTTGGTGTTGAGAGAATACATTAAAAACTTGCCCTAGCTCGATAAGAATTTTATAATGAAGACATACATTCTTCTAAAATTTCCTCTTGTTCCTGTCAAAGATTGATGTAAATATAGAAGGTGTATCATTTCTTAAGATAATATGCTATTTGTAGCTGTAATTTAAAAGTCTCTTCTAATCATGACCTTAGAACTCCCTAGGTAACAGAAGTGAGACTTGAGATAAATAGAAAAAAATTTTTCAAGCCAGAACCATGCCTATTTTCAGTCATATGTTGTATCTTTTTAAGGTCTCAAACATTAAAGCATCAATTATAAAATCTTGATGATGAAAGATTATGCATTATACATATATGATGACAAGATTGGGGATATCCAAAGTGAAGACATTTTCAATAAAGCTCATAAAATTTCACTTGTATTTTCAATTTAGAAAAGGATTAACATTATTCATATGTGAACAACTGTTTAGTCAAATTAAAGGTCTGTGTGCCTCAAGCTCAACTTATAAAATATCTTTAAAATTATCATGATTCTACGTGCAGCAGTTTAATGTAGCTCACTATTTATATTAAAATAGTTTTTAGATAACAAAGATTTCAAATGTTAAAAGATAGGCAAGTTAATATAGTCCTAAACACTGAGTCAGAATTCTGTTATTGTATGAATAACCATACAGTATAGAAATTATTTTACTTCCCTGACTAAAGACTGAAGTTGAGCTTAGAGCTAGGGAACTACTTTCTGTGACTTACTATGACCAAGTTTTATTTTAAGCTTTTTTTTTTTTCTCCCATAGAAGGATCATGAAAATTGGAGGTGTAAGGGATTGGTCTGGTCTTTTTAAATAAAGATCGAAGTTGTTGAGGCTTTCTGAATTAATATTAGATTATGACCTTTTGGATTCTGCATTGAGCTCTGTGTCATATTAACGTCATGAAAGGCAATGCTTAAAATTCAGTGTTAGTGTGCTCATGTTAACATGGCAGAGTTTTGTGAACGACATTAAAACTTAATGATGTACTGGACTTTGAGCCAGAGGTAAGAATCAGTACTGTCCTTGCAGATATCTTAAGGGTAAAAGCTTTTTTGTTTGTTTGTTTTTTTAAATGTTTTTACTTAGTTTTGAGAGAGAAGACAGAGTTCAAGCAGGGAAGGGGCAGAGAGGGAGAGGGAGACACAGAATCTGAAGCAGGCTTCAGGCTCTGAGCTGTTAGCACAGAGCCCAATGCAGGGCTCAAACCCATGAACCCCAAGATCATGACCTGAGTCAGAGTCAGACACGCAACTGACAGATGGCCAGCCAGGCACCCTGGGTAAAAGTTTAGTCTAAGACAGTCTACCCACTGAGGTTATTGGATTTCTGACTATGCTTTGTGCTTGGGAAGAAGTGGAGGAAAAGCAGATACTAGCATTACAATGTAAGTAAATATGCAGCAGTCTTTGTTTATAAGCTAGAATTCTTTATATTTTGTACAAAAATGAACTCTTTTGGTAGAATGAGCCTTTTATAGGTTGGTTTTGGACCCTTAAGTCAAAGGATTTTCCTTGAAATACTTGTCTCAAATTTTAATTTGGTCTTTTGTATTTTTCTACAGGGAAGATATGAAAGGATTTAGCTACATAAAGTGGGTTTCTATCCTAATGTGGAAATAAATGATAAATTTTATTTTACCTTTAATTTGTTTATTTGAAACAAGGTTTCAGAGGTTGCATTCTAGCAGTTGCTTGTATTGGACTAACTCTTGCCAATAATTATAAACTGAAGAAAATATGAAAAGCAATAATTAGAAGACTCTGAAGAGCAAGCAGGAATAGGCAGAAATTGCACAAAATTGTGTACTCAAAGAGATCCACATTAACTAGCTTTTGGCCCAAGGGCAATTTCCAGTTTGTGCAGTGTGTTTAGAAATAGACTTCAAGCAGAATGTCTTTCTGGGCTGAGGAGTCATTTGGGGCTTGTAGAACAGCTGGGAATTAGAGAAATCCTGGAGAGAATTTCAGAACTATAAACTCTAGAAAATGCATATAAATGTCTTTCACATCCTTGGTGGACTCCAAAATTGTACTTGTGCAGTATAATAGTCAAACCTAGCAGAAAGCAATAGTTGAAGTCTAACGAACTGTAGAGAAGTTATGGAGTTTGAAATTTAAGTTCCACTAAGATATGTTTAGTAAATATTTTGGATTTCCCATTCAAATCCAAAAAGGACCATAATAAGGTGGAAGCACAACATCCTAGACCTAAGGACCATAGTTTTGTTAGGACTGTGGGCAAAAGGATAAACTCACTGTAACAAAGCTTAAAATAAAGCTTTCACAGCATCAAGATTATCCATTGGTAATTTAAGAGCTAGCCAGAAGAAAACACACATTTTAGAAGAAAATAGAATCCAGAGTCTTCACAATATGTCCACAGAGTCTAGTACACAGTAAAAAAATTAAGCATACAAAAAAATTAAATCCACAATCAATAGAAAATATATAGAAGCAAATGCAGAGATGACCTACAGGTTGAAATTAACACAATTATTTTAAAACAGCTTTATTACTTCTTAATAGGAAAGAAAAGATGGAGGAACAGATTAGGATTTTCAGTGGAGAAATAGAAATTAAAAACCAAATGGAGGGGCGCGTGGGTGGCTCAGTCGGTTGAGCATCTGACTTTGGCTCAGGTCATGATATCACAGTTTGTGGATTCGAGCCCCGTGTCAGGCTCTGTGCTGACAGCTTAGAGCCTGGAGCCTGTCTTTGGATTCTGTGTCTCTCTCTCTGACCCTTCTTTGCTCACGTTGTCTGTCTCTCTCTCTAACCCTTCTTTGCTCACGTTGTCTGTCTCTCTCTCAAAAATAAATTAAAAAGAAAAACTTTAAATACCAAATGGAAAGTCTGGTAATGAAAAATAAAAATCTGACATGAAATCTCTAGTATCTAAATTTTCACAGGATGGGTTCAGAGTACACTGGGACACAACAGAGGAAAGAAAACAAAGACATGCCAATACAATTACTAAATTCGAGCACCAAGAAAGAAAAAAAAATAGCAAAGGTTTGATACCTTTGGGACAATATCACTTTTTTTTTGTTTTACTTTATTTTTAATTCATGTGGAATTTTTGTTTTTTGTAAATTTTTATTTGAATTCTAGTTACTTAACATATAGTGTAATATTGGTTTCAGGAGTAGAGGACAATATCAATCTACCTCTGGTTTGAGGATCCAAAAGTAGAGGAGAGGAAGAGAATGGGGCAAAAGAAACATTTGAAGAAGCAGTAATACCTAAAGTTTCCCATTAGGTATTACTTGAATATAGAAAGACATCAACTTACAGATTCCAAAAGTTCAGTGAACCCCAAGGAGAATAAATACAACAAAGACCACTTCTGGATACCAATTGAAAAAGCAAAAATATTTTATAATCAGCCAGGGAGGGGAAATGATAATCCGTTCAAACAATCATTGACCCTAGAGTATAGACGAACCAAAATGGTATATGAACAAGGCAGGGAATGTCCTCATAAAGGCCCAGGATAACCAAGGCATAATTTGACCAATCACTTTTTCAACAATTGATTGCCAGCCTAATGGAACTTCCAATTGCTAGGTCTTATTGAATTGAAGGTTTAGCAGGTTTATACTCTACATTTGTTTACTTTGGAACTTTCCCTATACATTAAACAGAAATAATGTGAACAAAACACGTGCAACAAGACTGTAATACAGATAAACAATAGCAAAAAAGCTGGATGGAGAATAAGTAGATTAACAGCAAAAATACTTTCAAAATAAAAAGTCTAATGACTTCATACAAAGATCTAGGTCTAATTACAAAATAGTGTACGTCCAAACTAAAAAGACTATTACATAACCCATTTCTGTGTTTTTATTCCTACTTTGTTGAGTGTTTTTCCAATTAGGGGTGTTGGATTTGTCAAATGCTTTTTCTGCATCTATGGAGATGACCATGTGATTTCTGTCCTTTATTAATATGGTGTATTACACGAATTTTCATTATGTTGAACCAACTTTTCATTCCTGTGATAATTCCCACTCACTCCTGCTGTATGACTCATTTTATATGATGGTAGGTTGGTTTTGCTACTTTGTTGAGGTTTTTTGCATACATACTCAGACAGAATGTTGGTCTGTAGTTTTCTTGTCTTTGTCTCCTTTTAGTATCAGGGTAATTCTGGCTTTGTAGAAGGAATTGGAGAGTCTTCCCTCTTATTTGAGGGAAAAGTCTGTGAATGGTTGGTGCTATTTCTTTAAATTTTTGGTGGAATTCACCAGTAAAGCTATCTTTACCTGAGCTTTTCTTTGTGGAAAGTTTTTTTTTTTTTTAATTATAAATTAAGTATTTTGTTAAATGTCTAATTGAATTTTCTATTTCTTCTGGAGTCTGTTTCAGACATCTGTGTCTTTATAGAAATTAGTCCATTTCATCTAAGTTACCTAATTTGTTGGCATCCAATTGTTTATAATATTCCCCTATTATCCTCTTTATTTCTGCAAGACCTATAGTAAAATGTCTTCTTTCTTTCCTAATTTTATTAATTTGTCTTCCATTTCTTGGTCAGTCTAGGTAAAGCTTTGCCAATTTCACTGATAATTCCAAAGAACCAATTTTTGTGGTTTTGTTTATTTTTCTATTTTTCTATTCTCTACTTATGTATTTCCTCTCAAAGCTTTATTAGTTGCTTCTTTTTGTTTGCTTTAGTTCTTTTTTAAAATTATGGTGGAAAGTTAGATTACAGATGTGAGGTCTTTCCTCTTTTTAAAATATAGGCATTTACATGGGGTGCCCGGGTGGCTCAGTTGGTTGAGCGTCTGACTCAGGTCATGATCTAACAGTTCGTGGGTTCAAGCCCTACGTTGGGCTCTGGGCTGACAGTCAGCTCAGAGCCTGGAGCCTGTTTCAGATTCTGTCTCTCCCCCTCTCTCTCTGACCCTCCCATGCTCATGCTGTCTATCTATCTCTCAGAAATAAATTTTAAAAAGACATTAAAAATAGGCATTAACAGCTATAAATTTCCACCTACAGCTTTTGCTATATCCAGTAAGTTTTGGTATGTTGAATTTTCATTTTCATTCATCTCAGTGTATTTTCAAAGTTCTCTTGAGATTTTTTTCTTTGACCCACTGATTTAAAGACTATTTTAATTTCCACAAGATGTGATAATCCCAAATTTCCTGTAGTTATGGATTTTTAATTTCATTCCAGTATGTTTGGAGAACATGTTTTCTATTTTAATCCTTTCAGATTTTTTGAAAAATGTTATATGGCCTAACATATGCACTATCCTGGAAAATGCTTCATATGCACCTGAGAAGAATGTGTATTCTCCTGTTAATGGGTGGTGTATTCTAAGATACATTAGGTCTAATAGGTGTATAGTATTGTTCAAGTCTTCTGTTTCATCGTTGATCTCCTATGTAGTTGTTTCCTATGATTTTATACCCAATTTCTTGTAGCATATCTTTTTTTAGAAAATAGCTTGAGATTTTTTTTTTAATTTCTTAAGGTTTATTTATTTTTGAGAGACAGACAGAGCATGAGCAGGGAAGGGGCAGAGAGAGAGGGAGACATAGAATCTGAAGCAGGCTCCAGGCTCTGAGCTGTCAGCATAGAGCTCCATGTGGGGCTCGAACCCACAGACTGCGAGATCATAACCTGAGCTGAAGTCGGAGGCTCAACCGACTGAGTCACCTAGGAGGCCCAAGAGACTTCTTTTTGCTATGTTTAAACCCTGTTACACTCATCAGTGAGGAATTATGTATGTTAAAGCATATGTGTATGACTGAATTTTTTAAGGCCAGTAAAACATAATTATGGAAAAATTAAGATACAAGAAAAAAGTCAGACTCGTCCTTACACAAAACAGTACAGTATGTACTGTTTGATTCCAATTTTGTTTTTAAAAAGACTGTAAAGAAACTTCAAAAATAAAGAATATATGCTCTGGGTAAATGAAGCAATAATGTCCTATCTTCCTGTTTCTAATCTTGTCCAGGAGTAATTAGCACAGAGTAAGGCTTAGAACTACGTTGTGTTGTACAGAATTCAAGCTCTGTCGTTAAGTAAGTGTGTGACCTCAGCACACAATTTTCGAAGCAGGGGCTAATAATAGTATCTATATCAAATGGATATTATGAGGATTAAAGGAGCTAATACACATTAAATGCTTAGAACCGTGCCTACCACATAAGTGCTTAGTAAATGCTCGCTATTACCTTTCACCTCCAGCCCATTCTCCATATCACAGCGTAAAGGTCACTTCCTTCCTTCCACCAGCTTCCTGTCTCACTTTGGAAAAAAAACCCAAAAAAACAGTCTCTTTACCCCTAAATTAGAAACTCCTTGATCTGACCCATTTACCATTTAGATTTCTTCATTTCTTCCCCTCAAGCACAAAGCTCCAGACATACTGTCTTCTTTCAGACCTTGAAACACTCCTGCTCAGTTTTGACTTAAGTACTGGCTTCTTTATCTTGCCTGGAATAATCTTTGTGGAAAGACTTGTCATTCAGAAGTCAAATTTTATTTCCTTTCTCCCACTACTATAAATTAGCTACCCAATCACTTTCAGTAGCAAGACTCTTTTATCTGTTTCAAGCAGGTTCCACACCCAGTGTGGAGCCCAACCCTGGCTGAACCAATGACTGAGAGATCAAGACCTGAGCTGAGATCAAGAGTTAGATACCCAATTGAACTACTCAGGTTCCACCCCCTTCACCCATAACTCTATTTTTACAGACACTATCAATATATTAAACATTGTTTTCTCCCTACTTGTTTTGTCTACTAGTATATAATTTTCATGAGACCATTGCCTGATACACATGTGCTGGATATTCAATCGTTATCAAATTATTTTATTTCCTGTATTCTATAATATTACTTCCGTAATAAAATTAATTGTATGCGAATAGTGTTTTAGGAAATTGAACACGGTATTCTGTAACTGGTCTGAGTTCAAATTCAAGTACTACGGAGACCCAGATGTCTGCCTCTGGGCAAGTTTCTTATTCTTCCGGCTTCCTCAAATGGGAATATTACTTGTTTCACAAGGTACTGCAAAAAATTAAATCACACAACATGGGTAAAAGTGCTTCAGCACTAAATGAAAATTTCCGAGCATTACAAATAAATGCCAATTGCGCCTTGACTAGCTCTCTACTCCACGTAAGCCTCAGTAGCGTCGCTCTAGCGTCTACCTTCACGTCTCTCGAACTCAGGGGCAACCGGGGAGGGGCGGGAACAAGAGGTCCTTCACGCACTTCCGCCCCCGCGTCTCTCTCCGCCAATCGGCCTCTGATACCCCACCCCTTCCGCTCTAGGGAAAAGCTGGCTCCCAGGGTGTCTTCCGGCGGGAGCTGTGCTGCTCCTTATCATGGTGAGTTGGCTGGGGGGTGTGAGGGCTTCTGTCGTAGGTGATTCCTCTTATCTTTCTCATCCTGAAGCGTCCTTGACATTGCCTCAGCTGCCCAGAGAAGGGGTCCTCGAGGTTGTGCTCCGGCGCCGGGGGAGAAGCGGCTGACGTCCAAAGCATTCCTCCCAGAGCTCCGATCCCTATTCGCTCCCTCACCCCGTTCCTTGGACGCTTGGTATCCCGGCCCTGCTCGAGGCCGAACTTTCAGTCCTTAGCAAGTTTGACTCTCCCCTGCCGAGATTTACTTAACAAAAGTCTCTGCTGGCGTCAACGACTACACCAGCAAAAGATGTGAAAACGAGTCCACAGCAACAGCGACCGTAGTTAGTGATGCTTACACCAGTGACGACCCTGTTGGCATATTAATGAAGAAGGTTATGAGTAGGATATTGAGGCCAAGGGGCAACTTGGCTTTATGGAGTGTCGGATAGCCTGATAGAGCAACAGCTTTCAGAAGGCCCAATGACCGGAGAAAGCCCAGGTGCTGGTAGAATGTCTTTGGTGCACTTTTCCCCTGCGTTGGTAGATTACAGTATACCTCACGGTTTCGGGGATGTGATGTTTGGTCTAAAGGTTTTTGTGTGTTTGTTTTTTAAGAGAAATTAGTCTCGTTAGACCTTTAGAAATCACCTGTATAACTCTCTGAATTTCATCAAAAGATAAGTTGATTGTCACTTCAGCGTCAAAAGAGGTATACACCATTTTATCTAAAAAATTCATGGATCTCTTATTTGATAGCCTCCGTAGGAGGAAAGGACCACGTTTCAGTGCTTAAGCCATTGTTACTCTTAGTTTTTTTCCTTGAGTCAGTATGGTCGATAAAATGTTGTATTTATACTTAATTTTTCTTCCGTAAATTTTCTGTAATCCCTCTTTTTTACACAGGAAGTGGGTAAAAGTTTACTTTTGGGGGGCTAACCAAATAGCCTTCGAGCTGCTTTCTTCAAAATACTCACCACTGTGTAGCCAGAATTAAGTTTATAAAATTTGCCCATGCCACTCCCTTGCTCAGTTGTTTAAAATCCTTCCTTTTCCCCACCCCCCCATAATCCTCAAGATAAAGTCCGGTTTGGCACAGCATACCAACCTGTTGTCAAGCTTCTATGTATCCTCGTTTTGCACATACATATATTCATTTTCCAGTCGCAGTCACCAGCTTGCAGATCATGCTGTCCTTACAGCACCTGACTTGTACATTCTGTTCTACTGTGGAAATCATTCATCTCTCACTCCTCTTCCTCATCAGTGTAATCCTTATGTGTCCTTTAGTCTCTTTCATGAGCCTTTCTGCCCCATCTCCACATTCTGTTCGATGCCTCCTTTGTGCTCCCGTGATAACATGGTGCTAATTACCAATAACATCTGTAGCCCTTATCAAACTGTTAAAATTGTGTATTTGCGTGTCATTCTCACTTCTGAGACTGTAAGCTCTTTGAGAGCAGAACCTTTGGTATTCTCAGAGCCTTGTAACAGTGCCTGGCCCAGAAGAGGTTTTTCAATAAAAACCTATTTTATAAAACACCAACTAAATACCTATGGCACTAAATTTTTGTGCTTGCATCATTAGTAATACAGAAAAATAGCATTTAAGGTTTATTTTAAAAGTTTTGGGGAAGAAGGGTTTTATGAGTTATTCATGTTTTGTTAAGGTGTCATATGCAAGGCACAATGGTATCTTAGGAAATGTAAAGGAAATAATAGCCATTGTCATTAGTGAAGTTAGTAAAAAATTACCTTCAGTGCAAGATGACAAGATGAAGGCTATCCTCTGGTTCATTCCAAAGCAAGTGGCATAAAAAACAGTATGATTTGGAATAATCTAGGAAGATCATCCATGAAACGGTACTTTGTGCCTTACTCCATCACTCTTAATCTACTTTTCATTACTCTTTTGGATGAGGAAACAGAGGTCAAGTAACTTGCTAAGTATAACAGGGCTGTTGGAGCTTGGGTTAGACAAGTCTGGCTCTAGAGTGTTAACGATCATGAAACAAGGGTACACCAGTTTAGTTGGAGTTGATTTCTACCTGAAGCAAGAGGTAAAACTGGAAAGAAACTGAGGCTAGGTCATTGAAAGCATTGAATTTCAGGGTGTAATATTAAGAGTTTATCTTGATAGCAGTGGAGAGCCAATATAATTTTGGACAAAGTGACGTGAATTTAGGATTTTTGTGGGTTTTTACCTCTTTTAACCAATATCAGAATGGCATCGGAAATGGCCTTCTGCCTTTTATAAACCTAATTGTCTCAACCTGAAACTTAAGTTAAAGTAACTTAAAGAATTTAAGGTGGGATGAAGTTAGAAGATAACAGTATTAAGCAGTATTAATTTATCTTTGGGACCAATTAACTGACATATAACTCTTTAAGAATAGGGTATATTCATTATCATTAACATTCATTAGCATTTCAAATGAAAATAGATATTGTTCCTTTTCAACTGAATTAGCTTAGCAAAGCCTTAAGAGTTACACACATGCTGGTCTCTATTTGGATAGTACTTTGTTCTAATGCTTTATATTTTAAAGTATGTTTTACTTAAAACTTTTTTATTATGGAAATTTTCAAACACAAGAAAGTAGAATATAATGGGCCCCCATATAGCCACCACTTGGCCTCAACAGTTACCAACATTCTGTATTTTTATGCCAGATTTCTACTGCTCAACCTTATTTTTCTGAGTCTCAACCTAATGTAACTAATGACATGTCTGAGTTTTGAAGAAAGGGATATATCTTTTTTTTTTTTTTTTTTTATAACTACTGAGATGTTCCCAGATGGAAAATCATACCTGTGCTGGAGTTGAATCTGTAAGTTTTCCTCAGTTTAAATCTGTTAACATTCATTTCCACTGCTTTCTGTGGAATTTAAGTGTTTAAGTAAAATCAGCCAGTGATGAGGTAGAAATGTAATGTAGGTATTAGGAGATCATGGCCTTACCATCTAAGAAAGCATTTTACTAAAAACTAAAAACCAAATAAATATTTAAGTACATGGCACTTAACAGTCAAATTATTGTATATGACCCACCGAAAATTGTGAAAGACTTTTTTATGCCTAGAAACAGTACTTTGCTTTTGGGATAATAATTAAAAGTCCTTTTTTTCCACAGTTAGTCTTTCCTCCCCGGGGTTGTCTTTGTTTTTGTTTTTTGTAGGGTATTATATTCCCAAGATAATGATGAAGTTATATATCCATAAATTTTTTCAAGTACTCTAGTTTTGTATTTTAATTTTAACAGAATAAAAAATCAGTAAGAAATATAGTAAGGATCCAGCTTAATTTCTCCAAAAGAGTGTTTATTGAATAGCTTAAATTTTCTCCTGCTGATGTTGGATACTGCTTTAATCATAAAATAATTTCTCATATGCGCTTAAACTCTCCTTTATGTTAATGCTAAGGTTTCCTGTACTTGAGTGACAAATTCTAGTCTCCACGTATATTTCTTCTCTTGGTAACCCCACCGTCATGCCTTTTCTCTACTGGACGCATACTGTGAACTAACAAGCACTACAGAGGCTAGCCAGGATGCTAGATACTTTGCCTAAGAGAGAACCTCTTGATTAGGTAAATGTAATATTTTATTTCCAGCTTAGCTGTTTGGCAGATGGTTTGCTTTTCTGGTTCAAAATTACCTAATCTGTTTAAAAATATAGGAGTGTAGTCTGGAGCTAAAATGCCTGAATTTGAATTTCTGCTCAACCAATTGTTAGCAGTGTGCCCTTGGACAAGTACTAAAAATTGTTTCCATCTCATAGATTATTGTGAGAATTAAATAGAAAAATATTTGTAAAGTGTAAAGTGTTTAGAATAATTGCTTGCCACATACTAAGTGTTCAGTAAATGTTGTTACTATTATATTGCATCACAGGATATGAAAAAGATATGCTTAAATGCTGATTTTATTATTTTTTTATTTTAAAGGGGACAATTCATCTCTTTAGAAAACCACAGAGATCTTTTTTTGGCAAATTATTTCAGGAATTTAGACTTGTAGCAGCTGACCAAAGGGTAAGTTATTTGTTAACTCTATTTTTAATCATTGCACACACAACATAAAGACATTGAAAAAAGTAATTTTTAAGGTACATAGAAATTACTCTTGATCCCACCGTACTGTTTTTGTTTTTAAGTAAACTCTAGACTCAATGTAGGGTTTGAACTCAACAACCCTGAGATCAAGAGTCACATGCTCTACTGACTGAGCCAGACTGGCACCCACATCACACTGTTTTCATTTTTTTATGTTGGATGAGCAAAAAAAAAATTTTTAAGTTATCTCTGTGCCCCACGTGGGGCTTGAACTCACAACCCCAAGATCAAGAGTTGCATGCTCTATCAACTGAGCAAGCCAGGTGCCCCTGAACAAGCAAATTTTTAATGTAAAAGTATAGTACTTTGATACACAGATGTTTGCTTGGGAGGAAACTAGGCTTCAGTTAAGTTTTTATTCTAATTCTAATGAGTGTTAAAGAAAAATTATTTTGTAATTGCCTTTTATTTCTTTTTTCAGCATCACAGCTATTTTCATTTTATTTTTACAACTCTAGTGGATGTAGTTTAAAGCCATGTTTTCTCATTTTTAGTGTACGGAAGGAAAAATACCTTATGCTTTGAGACTGTAAGTAAAAGATAATCGGTTTGATCTGAGGGTTGTGAATTCAAGCCCCAGGTAGAGCTTACATTAAAAATAATAATAATTACTACCCTTTTTGGTTACAATGTAGACCTTCTAGTTTTCTGTTTTCATTATTCTGATTATTGTGTAAATTAAAGTATAAGCTCTCTGAAGACAGTAACTGTGTCTTATGTCCACTTTTTAATAAAAGTAAAAAATAAGCACTCAGTAAGTATGTGAAGAATTTTAAATAAACCTAGCTTCATTGCAGCATAATAAGTAAACCAGTGATTTTGGCCATGTATGGTGATACTTGATTAGAGGCTTCTGTTCTTTGTTTCTTATCACTATATCTTCTGTTTGCTAAAACCTTGGAATATAGTCAGAACTCAATAATTCTAATACTTGAAAATAGTGTATGGCCATCGTTGTTAAACTTAAAGAGCCAAAGGTAGGAAGTTTGTCTATTTGTGTATCCAGCCCATTTAGCATGACCTTGTTGGTGAAAAGTATGTTAAAGAAGTAAGTAGGAAATTCTTGAACCATATACTTTATTGAAGCACAGTACACCACAGAATTGGTAGTAGGAAAAAAACTGATCTAGGAATACCTGCATTGTGCAGATAATCGCTATCATAATTTAAACCTTACAGTACATACCCTAGCTCATCTCTTTTTACTACTTCTCCTATCTTAGTTCTTGGTAATTTCTTATAAGGAAGATCCTTACCTCTCAGTTCCTTACTTCCTTACAATAAATAATCTTGTCGTACATCCCTTCCAACTATCCACTCCTATGATCATACCACAGACATTATCAATTATAATAGTTAAAACTATTGTCTCATTTTCAAGCATTTCACTGATAATTTCCATCTCTTGTCCTTCCAGTTCACTTCTTGTATTACCCCAATTCCGATAATTCTTAAATCTTACTAGGATCTCTAATCCTTTGACTGTGCCATACTTTCACTATTTTTTAGCTCTCTTATCTTCATTTGCTTACTTAATCCAGTTTAGATTCTTTGGTCTGTCATTACTGATTTCATGCATATGTCTTAAACTCCTATGTGCCCTCCTTCGATCTGTCTCTCATCCTCTGATACTTCCTGCAAAATCTTAACATCAGCAAGTCTATTTTCTTCCTACTCTGTAGCTGTATCCAGTTGAATGTAGCCTGAGAGAAACATGGTGACTGGTCTCATTTTAGTTTTTTTTTTTTTTTTTTAATGTTTATTTTTGAGAGGCAGAGAGAGACAGAGCTTGAGGTGGGGAGGGGCAGAGAGAGAGAGGGAAACATAGAATTGGAAGCTGACTCCAGGCTCTGAGCTGTCAGCACAGAGCCAGACACGGGACTTGAATTCACGAACCACGAGATCATGACCTGAGCTGAAGTTGGATGCTTAACCTACTGAGCCACCCAGGCACCCTGGTGACTGGTCTCATTTTAATTTCATGATAAGTATGCCATTAGTGCTGCCCATACTATATTTTTTAATTTTCACTCAGTTTTTCATTTTCTAGATGGTTGTTTCAACCCATTTTCTTTCACTTCTATCCTCAGACTTCCAAAACCATATTCATCCTCACTTGGTCTTGCTTTCTGTTAAACTAAAGGAAAAGAAGCACTCAGAAAACACTTCCACATCCTGGCATCTACCAACACTATCTATGCAGCTGTCTCTGTGAATGAACTCTCACTGTAATAGCTGTTCTGCAAATTCTCCTCTGGATTTAAGTGCTACTTTACCATATCCCTTAATTTTAGAAAATGGCCTTCTTTCTTCTTTTCCAGAGATTTATAGGCTCTTAGTAGCTTTGTGCTGCTTCACTGTCACTTCTTTCTGCCTCACAGTTTCTTTGTCCCTTCAGTCACCTATCCTCAATTTTCTGAAAGGAGTTGTTCTTCATTCTAAACCTACATTTTCCTGCTGTTTTCTAAAGCCATCCTATCTCATACTTAACCTTTGCAGTTATATCTGTTTAATCTTATACCTACATAGAATTCTCTTTTCGCTAATTTCTTTCACTTCTTCATTCACACAATTATAGGTCTCCCTTTGTAGAGAGTAGAGTGGAACAAAAATTTAAAAAACACTTTCACTTGATCTCGTATTTTTAGAATGCCCTTTCCCCTTCCTCTGATGAAATCCAAGCTACTTTCAGGGTGTATCGCAGGTCTATGAGGTTCTAAACCACGGAAGTCTTTCCCTCTTCTGCAGTCCTATTTCGTAGGACTTATTGGTGAATAAGTAAGTGCTGCCCTTTCTCAGGGAAGGGGAGAGGTGGCTTTATTTTGATATAATTTCAAGCTTACAGAACAGTCACAAGATTAGTGTGAGGAACTCCCTTAAGCCCTTTACTCAGGTTCACCATTTGCTTTATATTTTGCCCCATTTGCTATCATTGTCTCAATGTACATATTTGTAGAGACAAAATGATGTTAAAGTAAATGCCTATTTTTTCAACTGTTTGAGAGTTTCTGTGGCAGAATTTTTTTCTCTTGAAGAATTCCCCTTCTATGTTTTTAGATTTATATATATTATAATAATAAGTTGGTTGATGATAGTTTTGGTAGATACAGAAAATGTAACACTGACTTTTTGAAGGAAGTTGTGCTTATTCCTTTGTAGAGTATGAATTGCAGCAACTTGAACAGACTCAGTGAAGTTTATCAGCACTATGCAAATAAAAGTGATTTTCTTTTTCACAGTCTTGGAAGATACTGCTCTTTGGTGTAATAAACTTAACATGTACTGGCTTCCTGCTTATGTGGTGCAGTTCTACTAACAGTATAGGTATGTCACCATTCTTATTTTTGTGGAATTAATTATTAGTTTCACATTTATTCTGATTTTTAAAAAAAGTATATCTTTCTTTACGTGGAGTATATTATTCTGAAATATAACTCTAAGATTTAAATGTGAGTATCTATTTGAAAAGTGTCTTGTAAACTGTACAGTATGGTTTAATTATTAGGCATTATCATTTTTTTAATGTTTATTTTTGAGAGAGAGACAGAGTGCGAGTGGGGCAGGGGCAGAGAGAGAGAGGGAGATACAGAATCTGAAACAGGCTCCAGGCTCTAAGCTGTCAGCACAGAGCCCAACATGGAGCTCAAACTTAGGAATGGTGAGATCATGACCTATGCCGAATCGTATGCTTAACTGACTCGGCTACCCAGGTGCCCCTAGGCATTATCATTTTAAATTAGGGTTTTCTTTTTTTTAAGTTTTAAATCTTTAAAAAAAATTTTTTTTATGTTTATTTATTTTTGAGAGAGACAGAATGTGAGTGGGGGAGGAGCAGAGAGAAAGGAAGACACAGAATGTGAAGCAGGCTCCAGGCTCCGAGTTGTCAGCACAGAGCCGGCAGTGGGGCTTGAACTCATTAACCCTGAGATCATGACTTGAGCCAAAGTCAGACACGTAACTGACTAAGCCACCCAGGTGCCCCTTTAAGTTTTAAGTCTATTTGAGAAACTGAGATTCCTATTTAAGGTGATAGACTAGCCCTTTAGTTGATGCAGTGTTTATTTAAAGAATGTATTTAAAATAGTATTTAGATGACAGAAGAGGCAAAAAAAAAAATGATCACAGCACTTTCGGGTATATACTGCTTCATTTTTCCTGATGGAGAAATCAGGTTCTAAAACTAAGGTATTGTATTTACCTTCTTTGTTTTTTGTTGGTTTTAATTTTTTTAATTTATTTTTATTTTTTAATTTAGTAATAGGCTCCATGCCCAGCATGAGGCTTGAACTCATGACCCTGAGATCAAGAGTCACATCCTCTAGCGATTCAGGCACTTCTGTACTTATCAACTTTGGCTACATATATTAGTCTAGATAATTGCTAACATATGAGGTTAATTAGTGACTAAGTTTTTTTTTTGGTAATGGATATCCCTCGTGTGAACAAATCTTGGTGATTAGCTATATTTCCTAACAGCAACATTTTAATCAGTTGTTTTGTTGTTTTGCAGCTTTAACTGCCTATACTTACTTGACCATTTTTGATCTTTTTAGGTAAGTTTTAGAAGATCTCTTCACTGTTCTGAAACTAATAAGGAATTTTTGCACTGAACTTATGAAGCTTTCTCTGCTTAAAGTAATGTGTGTAATAAGTAAAGTTGTCAACAATATGTGTACAAACAAGAACAATTAGGAGATATATTGGAAGAAATAATCCCATTTATAGAGAAAAAAAAAAAGATAATGCCCAGGCATTAGATCAGGTGCTTGAGGTGCCTACCTATAGTTGAGTCAGCTGTGGCCAGGGAGCAGAGTCAAGTAAGAACATACCAGTTTCTTTTGTCACCATGTAGATGGGCATTAATAACTAACGTGAGTAATCGTGAGCGAGGGAGACACCTTTTTGGCTCCCTGCTTCATAGGACCTTCATATTGCTGTGTAAGGGTTGCAAAATACTTGAAATCGTCAAGATCGATGCCATAGGAGTATAACAATGTCTTTTTCATCAGTCATCTAACTAAATCTACTTGACTGCCCTAAAACAGATAGTTACCACCTGAATTTCACACTGGAGTAATCTCCACTCTACTTGGAAAGTGAACATCCAGAACATTCAGAATGTTGTTAATATGTTATTAATATTTAGTTTAACTTTTGACAAAGATTAAAGTTTATCAGAGTTAAAACTTATTGTCTGTGGCTAAAATAAAATGTATTATCTTTATTATTACTGTGTCATTTGTGCATGCTCAGTTATGGAAGCCATTTAGCATGGATAACTTACTTAGTGGAGAAAGTATGGATTTAGGTTCTACTTATTGACCTGACGTATTCTAACTTTTTTCAGTTTCTCCACATGTTAAAGCTCAGGTATGAGGATGCCCATGTGATTAGATTATAAATTATTTGAATATTTAGTCTGCAAACACTGATAACTTTCAGCAAAGTTAGGAATTCTGGAAACTTAATTTCTTTCTGTGTGTTCTCCTCTTGCTCTAGTTCTAAAGCAAAATTTTATTTTCCTTTTTACTTAGTTTAATAACATGTTTGATAAGTTACTGGGTAATGATGAGGAAACCTAGCCCTGTCTATTCATTTGGGTAAGTTCAAGTCCTTTTATTTTCTGCTAACTTACTGCTATTAAAATGGTGGTTGTATCAGGCAGTAAAGAGCTAGCTAGAATATTTGTAGAGAATAAATGCTGCCTGCTTAGTGGAATGGGGATTCCATATAGTGAAGTAGATTTAAAAAAGCATCTTCCAAGAGGATTCTAGATAAGAAACATGAATATTTAATTTTAAATTGTATTAAAATAAAATGTTCACATTAAGTTTTTTTTTTCTGTTTTAGAAAAAAGTATTAACATGAAGTGTTCACATTAAGTTCTTGAGTATTTTGGTCATCTCTTAAATTTTAAAGGGAGTAAAAGGATTTTCCTGTAGGTGTGTCCTATAAATTTTAGGGTAAATGTGATATACTTTAACATGAATGCAGTGATAGAGATGTATTTTTATCTTAAAATTAGATTTGTGATAGCTATGGGCTAATAGAATTTGTGATTCTGTTTCTGTAGTCTTAGAAATTACTAAAAGTTGAAAGTTGGAAGGTAATCTTTTGAATTAGAAGTTTTTGTTAATATATTAGAAAAAAGACTTTCAGATTTCAGGAAACAACGTGAAATTAAGTTTGGGGGGATAAAATTAAGATGGTGAAGTAGTATGGGGACCCTGAGCTTGTATTGTCCCTGAAACACAGCTAGATCAGCATCAAGCCATCTTGAACACCTAGGAAATTGATCTGAGGATTAACATAACAGTCTGCATAGTTTGAGCTACAGAAGTTGGCAGGTACGTGGTGCGGAGTGGTGAATTGGGGAAGAAAAAAGCTGCAGAGGGTAGGGAGTCATTTTTGTGGAGAGAGGGGAAGAGTGCAGCACACCGGGATCACACAAGAAAAGCACACCTCTTTCCCCAAAAGTAGCTGGAGAGATAGAGAAGACACTGTCAGGGAACAGGACAAGAAATGTGTTACCGAAAACCATTGGCAGGGAGAAAGGAGAGGGTTTCAGTGCCACCAAGATTGCATAAGCAGTGGAGCACCAAGTCTGAAGTTTCAGAGCCCACTGGCTGGCAGTGCTCCCGTGAGAAAGTAAGGATTTATTCCTGGGCTGCAGGAAGTGGTACAATATCCACAAATCAATCAACCTGATACATCACATTAATAAAAGAAAAGAACCACATGGTTATCTCAGTAGATGCAGAAAAGACATTTGACAAAATACAGCATCCTTTCATGATGAAAACCCTCGTGGGGATAGAAAGAACATACCTCAACATCATAAAGGCCATATACAAAAGACCCACAGCTAAAATCATCCTCAGTGGGGAAAAACTAAGAGCTTTACTCCTAAGGTCAGGAACATGTTGTTAAACATAGTACTAGAAGTCCTAGCATCAGCAGTCAGACAACAAAAAGAAATAAAAATCACCTAAATAAGCAGGAAAGAAGTCAGACTTTCATTCTTCACAGACGACATGATACTCTTTGGAAAACCTGAAAGACTCCACCAAAAAAACTGCTAGAACTGATACATGAATTCAGCAAAGTCACAGGATATAAAATCAATATACAGAAATCTGTTGCATTTCTATACACCGATAATGAAGCAGCAGAAAGAGAAATCAGAGAATCGATGCCATTTACAATTGCACCAAAAACCATAAAGTACTTAGGAATGAACGTAACCAAAGAGGTAAAAGATCTGTATGCTGAAAACTATAGAAAACTTATGAAAGAAATTGAAGAAGACACATATTAATGGAAAAACATATCCATACTCATGGAAGAACAAATATTGTTAAAATTCGATACTACCCAAAGCAATCTACACATTCAATGCAATCCTTATCAAAATAATGCCAGTATTCTTCAGAGAACTACAACAAACAATTATAAAATTTGTATGGAACCAGAAAAGATCTCAAATAGCCAAAGTAATGTTGAAAAAAGAAAACCAAAGCTGGAGGCATCATAATTCCAGACTTCAAGCTGTATTACAAAGCTGTAATCTCCCAGGCAGTATGGTAGTGGCACAAAAACAGACATACGGATTAATGGAACAGAATAGAAAACCCAGAAATGGACCCACAAACGTATGGCCAACTAATCTTTGACAAAGCAGCAAAGAATATCCAATGGGAAGAAGACAAGTCTCTTCAGCAAATGGTGTTGGGAAAGCTGGACAGCAATATGCAGAAGAATGAACCTGGACCACTTTTTTTTTTTAATTTCACCTTAACTTTTATTTATTTATTTAAAAAAATTTTATTTTTGAAGAAGTGGTTGCTCTGTCAGTTCTCTGAAGGAGCTTTTTCATCAGACTTCAATAAGTCTTTTTTTTTTTTACAAATAGTTTATTGTCAAATTGGTTTCCATATAACACCCAGTGCTCATCCCCACAAGTGCCCTCCTCCATGCCCATCTTGCCCCTCCCCCCC